>NC_052157.1:153879678-154069678 GCF_902713615.1 Scyliorhinus canicula | reverse complement strand
ACTGAAATCTCCTCATGTAACAATATTGGGGATGAACTCTGCTCTCGTACTCCAAGTACTTTTCAGCTGTTTAACTTGGCAACAGCTAAACTTTGTGACCTTAGATGGGATGGAGCTTCACTGGAAAGGTCGCCACGGTCCCAGAGGGCCCATCGGCTGCTCTCCCTTTTGAGAGCTGACCTCTGTTGATTTAACCCGTGGGTCACCACACCTCGGGGGAGGGGCAAGGTTGGGAAGGCGGGGCCTTACCTGATGGGGCGCCACAGAAGGTGGGCTGGTGTTCTATAATCGATACCGTGTTCTTCCTCTGATATTCGTTCCCAGGTAAGAGTGGAATTGGGGCGTACCACGGCAAATTCAGCTTTGAAACGTTCAGCCACCGCCGGGCTTGCGTGCTGAAGTCGCTGGGGTTCGAAAAGTTGAACAGTGTCCGCTACGCGCCAGCCACTGACTCGAAGCAAAAGTGGACCCTGTGGCTGCTGAAGAAACGTAGAGGGGGCGGGAAAATGCGGCTCATTGCGTTGGCGTTGTTGGGAGCACTGTTTGCCGTAATGATGAAGGTAGGCCCTGTTTATAAAAATTATTTTGCGGGATATGGCATCGACAGCATTTCCTGCACGTTGCTACTTGCCGTTGAGAAGCTGGTGGTGAGCTGACCCTTGAACTGCCACAGCCCATGTGGTGTAGGTCCACCAGTGTCACTGTTGGGAAGGGAGTTCCAGAACTTCGAAAGTAAGGATGCCGACTAAACACAATATTGTGGATGCTGGGAATAGTCAGCAGATGTCGGGGGGGGGGGGGGGGGGGGGGGGGGCGGGGGGATGGTGGGGGCATCCGTGGACATTTCGGGTCAACGGCTTTTCAACAGAACTGGAAAGGGAAATATTTGAAGGTGCAACTTGATGAGTGGCTTGCCCAAATAGCGTTTCTTCATCGAATGAGCTTGTGTTGGCAAAGAACTTGATTTGCAGGGATGTTATGGGCCAGGGTTTAGAGAACCCCAAAGTGTATCATGGTTTCATTAAAATTTTTTTTATTAGATTACCCAATTAATTTTTCCAATTAAGGGGCAATTTAGCGTGGCCAATCCACCTACTCTGCACATCTTTGGGTTGTGGGGGTGAAACCCACGCAGACACGGGGAGAATGTGCAAACTCCACACGGACAGTGACCCAGAACCGGGATCGAACCTGGGACCGTAGCGCCGTGAGTCAGCAGTGCTAACCCTCTAGGCCACCGTGCTGCCCTGACCCACAACTTTTAATAGATTGTGGTATGGGGAGCACACGGCCCACTCTACAGGTGTGGTACAGCAGAAATGGAAAAGTATTTTTTTTAAGCAAAACAATGTTTATTCTATGAACTCAAGTTAACCTTTTTAAAACATACAGTGAACATCTTAGCAACCATTAATTCAAATACAACCCCCAAAGACTACAACACTAAGTAAACCTTTAAGCTTTCCTATTTAACAACCATACGACTTAAAAACAAAACCTTTATCAGAAGCACATCGGGTTAAAGTCACTGCTGAAAACATTTATAATTCTTAATTCACCAAATGATCAAAAGATAGTCTTTTGATGGCAGAGAGATCAACAGTACAGCTGCTCTGTCTGGCTTCAGCTCCCACACTGAAAACAAAACTAAAACACACCCTGCAGCCTGCTCAAAACAAAAAGTAAAGAGCTGACAGACAGCCCAGCTCCACCCACTCTCTGACATCACTGCAGTGATAAACACCCATTTCTTAAAGGTACTCTCACTACAGATACTTGTATACACACCCATTTATAACCACCCATTTCTTGAAGGTACTCTCACATGACAGGGATCCTCAGCTGAGCCTAGTATTACCCATTCCAATTTCAATTCTCTTTCTGCGCCAAGTGATTGTTTCCATAGCAAGTAATTCCCGGAGCAGGCCGCTAGTCTGTTGCCAGAATCTCCTGCCATGGAGGATGGTCCACGGCAAGTGTGACAGACCAGGAGTCTCTCCCACTCTTACCGTCAGCCATTGGCGAGCCTGGAAGAATTTGCAGGTTGACTCACTCACCCTGTTTGGCCGGGTTATGAACGCACCTTCCTTGGCCATCAAGCCGTGGAGTGGGACTCGATCCCCAGACTTCCTGGCTCAGAGATAGGGACGCTGCCCATGGTACCAGAAAGCTTCGCTACCTGTCCATGGTACCAGAAAGCTTCGCTACCTGTCCATGGTACCAGAAAGCCTCGCTACCTGTCCTTCCACCGGCCCGATTGTGAGGAGCCTGGCCTGGACGGGGTGAGAAATTTACAATACAATACAGGCTCAGTACCCCGGGAGGGGTTGGGGGGAGGAGGGCTCTGGGAAATACGATCCAGAGTTTCTTTCACCCGCTCACCAGGTCCCGATGAACCCCTCCTCCCCAGAGGTCAGGGCCAGCTGTGATGTCGGGTCAATGTCAAGGAGTTAGAAGGGCAGCACAGTGGCGTAGTGGGTAGCACTGCTGCCTCACGGCACCGAGGTCCCAGGTTCGATCCTGTCTCGGGGTCACTGTCCGTGTGGAGTTTGCACATTCACCCCGTGTTTGGGTGGGTTTCGCCCCCACAACCCAAAGATGTGCAGGGTTAGGTGGGTTGGCCAAGCTAAAATTGCCCCTTAATTGGGCAAAAAAAGAAATGAATTGGCTCCTCTAATTTTTATTTTAAACCTGTCACCTGCTTGGGTGCAAGACTGAAGAGTGAGTGTTTTGGGTGAGGTAAGTGAGGGTCACCCCCCCCCCCCCCCCTAGCGAGATGCCAACACCTCTGGGGGAAGGGGGAGGAGACCCAGTGTATAGACAACAATTCGTTCTAATTCTGTATCTTTTTCTTCCAGTTTTACTTCTTCAAGTGATGTGTGGCAGGACTCCATTCCATTGAACTCATGATGACCCTGCAGTTGAAACCCATGAGGAGGCGGCGATGAATACAAAGGCCTCTGACTCATGGGACCGCTGATATTTTCAAACAAATCTGATCAGTACCTCAATAATTCCACTTTCAATGCCACCAATTAATTCCTACGAGCACCCATCACTTTTTAATTCGATGAAGGTAGATCCATTGAAAGTATCAACGCCGAGACAGTGAGCTGATTGGACTCTTGTGCTGTAATTTCTGTGTTTTTGTTTTCTTTGTACATTTTACATCTGATTTTATATTCGATTGTGCGACTAATAATTGCAGCCTTTTATTTTTGAGCTGGATTTCTTGGGTCGCCAGACTTAAGTTTAGTCACTTGATTCATTTCTAACACTAACTAATAATTATAAGCCATGATGTGGAGATGCCGGCGTTGGACTGGGGTGAGCACAGTAAGAAGTCTTATAACACCAGGTTAAAGTCCAACAGGTTTGTTTCAAACACGAGCTTTCGGAGCGCAGCTCCTTCCTCAGGTGAATGGCGAGGATACCTCGCCATTCACCTGAGGAAGGAGCTGCGCTCCGAAAGCTCGTGTTTGAAACAAGCCTGTTGGACTTTAACCTGGTGTTGTAAGACTTCTTGCAATAATTATAAGGCTTACGCGCTAATTATTATGACGTATAATCACTTCCGATGCTCAAATGTATTTGGAGATTCCCTGTTCTGCTTTGTTTTGGTATAAAATGGCCAAACCAGTGGAAGAAGGATAGCGGATATTTTAGTGCAAATTAGGTGCGGTACTAATCTATCTTTTGCTTTGTTGTAAAAATAATAAACATGGCGGCCGAAGATAGCCTCCCCCGTAAATCTGGCCAGGCCTCCTGATTGAATTAATCGTGAGCTTCTGCTAGCTGTGCTCAAAGAAACTCCAGAAACAGGAGAAAGGGCAGGCCACTCGGCCCATCGAGACTGCTCCGCCATTCGATACCATCACAGCTAATGTTGGGCTTCGACTGCATTTTCCCTCCCGCTCCCCATGTCCCTTAATTCCCCGAGGAGACCTGAACATCTGTCCATTCGAACCTTAAATATATTTGGGGTGGGGGGTGGGGGGTGGTGGGGTGGGGGTGGGGGTGGTGGGGGTGGGGGTGGGGGTGGGGGGGGGGTGGGGGGTGGGGGGGTGGTGGGGTGGGGGGGGTGGTGGGTGGGGGGGAGGGGTGGTGGGGAGGGGTGGGGCAGAGAATTCAAAAGATTCACAGTTCTTTCCCTTTTCTCAGTCCTGAAAATTGTTCCCTTGTTATCACCCTACGGCGCTGAGGACCCGGGTTCGAATCCCGGTCCCGGGTCACTGTCCGTGTGGAGTTTGCACATTCTCCCCGTGTCTGCGTGGGTCTCACCCCCATAACCCAAAGATGTGCAGGCTAGGTGAATTGGCCACGCTAAATTGCCCCTTACTTTTGTACTCTAAATTTATATTTTAAAAAAATTGCTAAAGGAGGTGATCACTGTGCCCCGTCACATCTAGCAACTAGTCCTGTACATTTGTAGGAATGGTTTTTTTTGCCATTTAAACCCGGGTTACTCCCAGGTTGTGGACTGATTAGAAACGCCACGTCTTTGTATCGGTTCTAAGCCCATTTTCAGCCGCATCGATCAAGTGCTCTTTAAAATATATCATGGTGTATATTTTCAAACAATTTATTGTTTTTCGAGTTTTACTGTGTGGCGTTGCTTGGTTCACGCTGGTGCATGACATTTTTTTAAAAAATGAGAGTACCCAATTCATTGTTTTTTTCCAATGAAGGGGCAATTTAGCACAATCCCACGCCAATCCACTTCACCAAACTCGCTGCAAGTTTGGACACGGTCAGAGTTTTGGATGACCTCCAGTTTGCCGAGGTAGAATGTGGGAGGCTGGCCAGGAGTGTGTTAGAATAGATGAGTCTACAGGTTTTGAAGGCATGGGTGAGTATTGTGCAGTTTAAGGGATGGCAGCATGACATCACTAAAAGGGAAGTGTGTCACGTGGTCCAATCTCGGTTTCGCTTTGGTCCGTGAGCAGGAAATAGCACACACATCTCTGCTATGGATGACTTCAAGTTTTCTACCTAATGTGGGGCTGTTCTCATGTCACCAGTCTAAATACATTAACCCACAGCTTGTTTACCCAATCCCCTATGAGTGATTGGTGCTGTTATAACATAGAAAGCACTGTGTGGTGTCCAGTGGTGGCCTGGCAGCAAGGTTTAACTGCAGGTAAACAGTCTTAGACCGTGCTCCATAACATGATGCTTTGGTGCTTTGGTCAGACCACAACCAGTTTGCAGCCTCCAGGTGTTGAAATCGCAACATGGTGGCTTCAAAGACGCGTTGCGAAGATAGGGCTCAAACAACCGAGCTGGTAAGCAGGCCGTTTTCTCCTGGTGAGACAGCAGCGCAGGCATGGCCTGTCAGCCCAGTGAACGGGAGAGCATGTCGAGAGGACCAGCGCTGGGTTAGCCCAGCCAGGAAAGGTGAGGGTGTGGATCGGATCGCTGGTGAGCGAGGGGAAAGGCAAGGAGACAAAACCATCATACAATTGGGCCAGAGAAGGTTGAGCTTATGACGGGCAACGCTGGGAGTTGATAAACAATAAATTGAATAAAACAAGGATCAAAGGGATATTATCAAAATGCCCACAAAATTCCCCAGTTTAAACTTGGATCATGCTGACCGACTATCCAAATTCAAATAGAATATTCTGCACAGCTGCGCTTTCTTGATTCAGATGTGTCCGAACCGTAAAAGGAAGCCCATAAAAATTTGCCTAGCAATTGGGAATGAAGATCTATACAGGCTGCACATGTCGGGATTAACAGCAAAACCGGCCCAGGGTCACTTTCCGTGGGGAGTTTGCCCACTCTCTCCCCGTGTCTGCGTGGGTCTCACGTCCACAACCCAAAAGCTGTGCAGGGTAGACGGATTGGCCGTGCTAAATTGCCCCTTTAATGGGAAAAAAAATAATTGGGCACTCTAAATTTAGAAAAAGAAATGGATCAACAGCGAAAGAGCTGAAGGATCCCCAAAAGTTAGCGACCAAATTGGAAGACTGGTTCTGGTTTGGGTTAAACTTTCAAATTTATCGACTGGCGTTCTTGTCATTTCGACGACAGTCTACAGAATCCATCGAACGCTTCATCAGCAAATGCAGGGAAAAGGTGCCGACTGTGAGTTTTCAAACGCAGAGCACGCTTGCAGAATTGTTGAATTGGTGATCGTGCCCACCCCCACTCGTTGACGCATTCCAAATAGATCTGCTGGACAACAAAATATGTAGCATCAGGGAGCGATGGATTGACGGATGTAAGTATGAAGCCATCTTCTCAACGCAGCTTACAAGTCATGAGCACAACCTTGATTGTTAACGCATGCAGGAGAGCGTTCAATCCTAGCAGGATGTGGAAGGTGTGGGCGTCTGCATGCACCGAAGAAATCAATTGTGCAAGGCATGTGGCAGAAAGGGCCGTTGGCAGAGGCAGTGCACTGGAGCAAAGACTGAGGCGGCTACAAAGAACCCTGCCCTGACACAAACAGGCCGTATGCTATGGGTGCCAATAAGATTGGCCATCCAGTGTTCCATCAGAAACACACGTGAGGTGATTGACAAACCAGGAAATGACAATGATACGCATAACCAGATGAAGAGCGGCGAACGCATGTTTCACACTGTCAGTCTGAAAAGCGTAGATGCCATCACACCAAGTGTTTGCCAAGGTTCAAATCATCTGCTCCAATAAAGCAGGCAATTATTCGTTATTGGCCAAGATGATCACAGAGGCAAGATTGACAAGCTTGAATTCAAAAGGCATGTATCACGGAGGTGGAAGGCCATATACTGCACGACTATCGGTGTACAATGGTTCACTAATCCCACATGCAGGATACGTAGTCCTGGAGTGCAAGAACAATCAATCCTCCAAGCACCAGGCACCGAGGTTCAGAGGGCCAGTGGCGGCTCGATGGGCCAAATGGCCTCCTTCTGCGCTGCAGGAATTCTATGGTTCCGAGGTGTATAGAATCAGTATCTGAGGTTAATCTGCATTGTGATGTTGGAGTAATTCCATGGATCATCACTAGTGGGAGGATACTCACACCCGTGATCGCTGACCCTTTAGTCTCCATGATGTAGAACATCTGTAAGACCCAAGAGGACCTCGGTGCCTGGTGCTGTGAGGCAGCAACACTAATGACTGCACCACTGTGATCCCCCCCCCCCCCCCCCCCCCCTCCACCCCACCTCCGTGCATGACCCAACATCAAAATATCCAGTCTGGCTTGAGAAAAGTTAATAGAATATTTAGCATTTATTGGGAGGGGAATTGAATAGAAAATTCGGGATGTTATGCTTCAGTTGTACAGAACACTAGTCAGATCTGAAGTACTGTGTACAGTATTGGCCACCTTATTCAAGGAAAGATGTAAATGCATTGGAAGCAGTTGTTATGGACGCCTGGTCAGCTCTCAACAGTGACTAGGATACTGAACCTGAACCATGTTTTAAAGTATTACCGCAGTGCAGAAAGATTGATTAGTTCCGGGAGTGATAATGTAAGTAATAAGACTTGGTTATTTTATGAACAAACTTTATTCAAACAAAAGAAAAACAATATTTACACCTCTAAACTTCAACCCTAACAGTTACAGATTACATGTTGTTTCTTAACATTAGCACACTTATTCCCATTAAACAGCACTTCAAATGAACATACAGTTCTTATTGCACTTACATAGGAAGGCAAAGGTAAAACTTGCATTTATAAAGCAATGTTTCTGCTGTCAGTGAAGTTCCTTTGGAACCCTTTTCGCAAGCCTGTCTCTGGGGCAGCTTCCCGTGACTTATTTCACTGGTGTTTCAAATCCTTCTCCTCACCTGTTCAAAAAACAGGGTTCTTTCTCTTTCACGCGCTGAGCTCCACCCAGCCCCTCAAACGAAGGTTCACTCCAGGGGTGTCCAGACTTGAACCCATCATCGTTATCTTGGCTGTTTGATTTCACACTCCTATTCACACAAAAGAATAGAGTCACGGTATTGACTGGCAACTAACCTCCCATTTGCGCACAAAAGAGGCCATCAGACTCTGTAATGGGCTAATGGTTGGTCAACAAGCATGTCCCAAAGGACCACGGATACTGAGTGAATCACCCAGGCTGAAGAGGGGCGTCCTGTGTATTCCCACTAACAAGTTTCAATCTGAATGAGACAATGTAACTCAGGCCAGGTGTGGGCGTATCCCTCTGGCTCTGTGCTAGCAGTTTTTACCTCATTCTGTTTAACCCCGAAAGTGTCCACTACATATTTGACCCCATTTGTGGAGCCAATTTCCAAATATCTCCCTCTCGAAACACCTCCCTTCCTAGAGACAAAAGGAACCATCAATATACGCAGATGGCTTTATATATTGAACGCTTTCCAACGTTAAATATTTCTTAAAATTATATACACAATGTACATTCTGTACGATATATAATTTTCTCATTTTTAAACACTGAAACATCACATGGATATAGTCCATTGTAGTCCTTTCCCATGTCACCATTGTGATGGGGCATCAGTAATCACATTTTCTTTCGGATAAACGTTTTTGCACAAGTTCTGTCCAAACATTTCCCACAAACATTTCCCTATCAAACATAAAGGTGCCTTCCTTTACCAGCAGAGATTTCTCCTCAAAAGTGTTGATCGATGTTGCATCATTCGCCATCAGTTTGCCACATTTATCAATGCTTTTGTATCCTGCTTCTTTTGCTGTCGGTTGAGGATAGCCAAAAATAAGTGTGAACAGCTGCTGCATTTGGATAGTGTCAAACCGGACCGGTCATTGCATGTTGAAAAGTGTCAGACTATTCTGGTTCCATTTGTACCAGCTCTTCAGCCTCCAGATTCCGTATTCCATCATGGACGATGCTTTTGTGAAATGGTATATTGATCAGACTATCTCTTCTCTTCGTTACTCTAGATCTAACAGCTTAGCCGACTGAATGATTCGCATGGCGAAATCTCTAATTTCCAAATGTGGACAGACCAAGCACGGTCCGCACATTGCAATGTTAAATCTGAGAGCGACACATTGGTACCAATGTAGCCAATCTTACTATTTAGTCGCTCAGAAATGAGAGAGCAGCTTTTAAAACTGCAAGAGAAGGTGACCAGTGTGCATGATACAAATGCAAGTACAGTTGGGGCAACTAGCTCACAGGAACCCCACAGCAGGTACGTGGAACCAGCCAACGTGTCAAGCATTTGTTCAGGACCAAGGTCCTGTGAAGTCACTCCATACAAAGGCTGAATGATGAGGCATAACGGCGGACAAATCTGATCCATTCCAGCTCCCGCATCACCGTGCAGTCCTATTATCATAGATATCATAGAATTTACAGTACAGAAGGAGGCCATTCGGCCCATCGAGTCTGCACCGGCTCTTGGAAAGAGCACCCTACCCAAGGTCAACACCTCCACCCTATCCCCATAACCCAGTAACCCCACCCAACACTAAGGGCAATTTTGGACACTAAGGGCAATTTAACATGGACAATCCACCTAACCTGCACATCTTTGGACTGTGGGAGGAAACCGGAGCACCCGGAGGAAACCCACGCACACACGGGGAGGACGTTATATCCAGAACATGATCCCAAATGCAAGCAAGAACATCTCCAAGAATGACAAGCCCACAGATCACTGTGAGCAAGGTTATCATTACAAGATCCGGGCCTACCATAAGATTGCCTCTCTGCTTTGGAGGCTCATAGATACACCATTCCTATGTAATTACAATTAAACACAGGCCTGCATTGTCAATAATTATACGTCATCGGCAGTGGGGGAAACTAGCTTGAGCAAGAAAGGAGGCTGGTGTAATGTGCCTTTAAGAGATAGCGGCATGACATCACTGGAAGGGAAGTGGGACATGTGATCCAGTCTCTGTTTCACTTTGGCCTGTGAGCAGGAAACAGCATGCACAGCTCTGCTGCTGATGACTTCACACTTTCCACGTCTGCATTGCTGTTCTCATGTAACTGGTCTAAATAAATTAACCCATGATGCCTTTACTCGGCCCATTGAGTGCTTTATGCAGCCACCTAAGATGGCCACCTGCAAAGGAATTATGGCCAACCCAGGACTCAGACAGATACACAGCCTATGTGTATCTGAAACACAGGTAACCAGACCTGACCAAAACCCCCGCTCGTTTACATTTTAATGGTCCATTTTCCCAGGAAAATAGATATCCAATCAAGCAACCGGTACAGCCACAGACTGATCGACGCCACTCCCCTTACTCAGAAAGCACAACTGCCAAGGTCAATGACCGCTAAGGACCCGCCCAGCCACCAAGGCACCCGCCCCTTTATTGGCCGAAATCGCAGACAGTGATCAGAGCCCTGTCGAACTATTGGGTGCAAGGTTAAGGACCACCCCAAAGAGCGCAAAATCCCAGAGGGATAAAAGAGAGCACAGCCATGTGTTCTGTCTCTTTTGGATCCGACCTGTGCCAACCCAACTGTAGCAGGAACAGCCAGCCAAGTTCAAGACCAACGATCGCGACCTGATGGATGAGCCCAGCAGAGACAGAGCCACTTTCTTCGAACCAGCCAAGTGAAATCCAGATAAAGGCCTTATCCATTTGCACAGTGCCGGTCGCCCTGAAGTTAAGTGTAGGTTATTGTAGCTGATAGGTGTAGTTTAACTGGTAGTAGATAGTATTTGCATGTTGAGGTAACTCACGACACAACAACCAATCACTAGACAGGACACCATCATTATAAAGCTCACAGGGCATTAAGACTCTCCCTCTCTCACAGGACACGGCTAAGGAGATAGTCACAGTGCATAAGCCAGTGAACATCATCACCATGTGGTAGAGAGCTAGTCTGGTCAAGCCAGTAGGAGGTTATCAGTTAGGTTAATAGAGTGTCAACCCACAGCAGATTATGTACAGCAATCAGCAGGTTCAATAAAACAGTGTTGGACCATCTCCTGTGTCGGAAGCCTGTTTCTCGTTTCACTGCATCCAGTTGCAGTCGATGTTAGACCAACACAGATAACACATCAGCCGCCAATATAGGTCAAAGGCTAGGAACCCTCGGCGAGTAACTCTCCTGACCCCCCAAAGCCTGTCCACCATCTACAAGGCACAAGTCAGGAGTGTGATGGAATATTCTCCACTTCCCTGGATGAGTGCAGCTCCAATAACACTCAAGCAGCTCGACACCATCCAGGACAAAGCAGCCACTTGATTGCTCCCCTTCCACAAACATTCAAAACCTCCACCACCAACGCACAGTGGCAGCTCTGCGCACCATTTACAAGATGCACTGCAGGAACTCACCAAGGTTCCTTCTACAGCACCTTTCAAACACCCACTACCACACCCACTACCATCTAGAAAGACAAGAGCAGCAGATACCTGGGGAATCCCACCACCCTGAAATTCCCCTCCAAGTCACTCACCCCCCTTGAATTACAGGGGCAACATCCTGGAACTCCCTCCCTAACAGCACAGTGGGAGTACCTACACCTCAAGGACTGCAGCGGTTCAAGAAGGCATCACCACCACCTTCTGAAAGACAACTAGGAATGGGTAATAAATGTTGGCCTAAAAGACTACGTACGGTAAAATGAATTTAAAAAAAATATTAATGCATTGTTGGAGTGCTTGTCAGTGTTGGTCAATAAGCACTGGGGTGATGTGAATGTGACATATATCATTCGCTAATATCTAAACTAAATATTCTACAAGTGATTGCACTCAAACTGCTGTCTGTCTTTTGCATGTGACATTAATTAAACAGTTAACTGATACAAGTTCAATCAGCACTGGCCTTATAACTCCAACACTGATAGAAGACCCATCCTCCCATGCTCAGGTTATGGAGCTGAGTTTTGGTAGTGTTATGATTTAAATCAACAATTGTCCCGTGTTTTTTTTAGAATGTTATTTAAATACAGAAGCTGATTCTCTACCTCGCATTCCTCCTTTAAAATGGACCTCCTTTGACAAAGCTTTTGGTCATTTGTCATATTATCTCCTTATGTGGTTCTGCAGGGTGTGTGTGTATTGGGTGTGTGTGTACAGTGTTTTGTGTGTGTACACTGTTGGGTGTGTGTGTACACTGTGTGTGTACACTGTTGGGGCTGTGTGTACACTGTTGGGGCTGTGCGTGCGGGCAATGTTGGATATGTGTGTGTATACACTGTTGGATATGTGGACATTGTTGGGTGTGTGTGTGTGTGTGTATATGTTCATGTTTGGGTGTGTGTGTATGCTGTTGGGAATGGGTGTGCACACAGTGTTGGATGTGTGTTTTCACTCTTGGCTATGTGTGTGTGTGAGACACTTGGGTGTGTGTATGTGTGGACACTTGGGTGTGTGTTTTTGTGTGTACACTGTAGGGATGTGTGTGTGTGTGTCTGTGTATATTGTTTGATATGTGCGTGTGACATTGTTGGCTATGTTGTTTGATATGTTGCTATGTTGTTTGATATGTGCGTGTGACATTGTTGGCTATGTGTGTGTGTGTGTCTGGGTGGCACTGCCAAGCCAACAGGAGCCAGTGCAATGGTCAGGGTTCGAGGGGGGCCATGCCCATGAAAGAGAGTGCGGGAGGTCTGAAGGGGGGGGGGGGGGGCTGCAGTGCAGGTAAGAAGGAGCCTCTGGGAGGTGGGGGTGGGGTGGTTGGCGTCCTGGAAGGGGGAGGGCTGTAAAGTGGGGGGGAACCTGAAGAGGGGGGCCCTCAGGAACCCCATAGCAGGGTGTCCTCACTTGGGGGTGTGGGGTCGTGCCCATGTGTGTGTGGGGGGTGACATTGCCCATGGGTGGGGGGGTGTGGGGGACTCACAAGCTCACTTAGAGATCGGGGCACCCTTTCAAAATGGCGGCCTGATCTCTGAGTTCAGTTCCCCAGTGATGAAAGAATTCTAAGTGTGGGCTAAACAGGTGAGGAACTCCCCAGGGCCCAAAACAGTGAGTAAGTGTCTTTAGAGAGAGGTGGGAACTCACCGACAGAGCTGGCGGGAAATCCCAGCAAAACCCGCTACAAATGACACTTAGAAACTTTTCTGTTAAATCGCGCCCGGGAATAGACTCTTGTCAATCATTCTGTGAAGCCGTCTGTGCTCGGGGCTCTGCAATTATCAACTCTGCCACTCGGGGGAGCTCCTGGGACTCTCCTTAAAAGTGAAGCAGTGAGGCTCAATGTGGTTGCTCTGCGCCATTATTCAAGCAGTGCGTTTGTTTGCAACCAGGCTCTCTGTAGGTCAGCACATGACTCTGGGCGGCAATGATTATACAATAGAGCCATTCACAATAAGCGGACAATCGGTGGGATTATTGGACGTTGGCTGCAGGCAAATTGACCCATTTCACGCCTAACTCCCCCTGACAGTGCCTTTCAGTGTCTGTCGATTTGGGTCAGGACACAATCGTTAACAACAGGAAAAAGCCATTAGACTTAATTGCCTCTCCTCTTACTCGAGATCGAGCCCTCCTTCTCAACACACCCCTCGTGCCCACTTCTCCCTAAACAGAAGCCATACGCTTTTTTTTTTACACAGAGTGGTAGTGAGCCGGAACTATCTGCCTGCAAAGATAGGATCATAGAATCTCGATGGTGCAGAAGGAGGCCATTCGGCCCATTGAGTCCGCACCGATTCTCCGCTCCCCCACCCTATCCCTGTAACCCCCCCCGGGACAATTTAGCATGGCCAATCCACCGATTTGGACTGTGGGAGGAAACCGGAGCACCCGGAGGCAACCCACGCAGGCACGGGGAGAGTGTGCAAGCTCCACACAGGCAGTCGCCCGAAGCCGGAATCGAACCCAGGACCCTGGCGCTGTGAGGCAGCGGCTCTAACCACTGTGCCGCACTTGGAGGAATTGGGAACGATCCATTTTCAAAAGGAAATTGGGTGGGCCCTTGGGGGAGATAAACCCGCAGGGGGTGATGAGGATAGAGTGGGGGAGGGGCGGGGGGTGATGTGGGGGGGGGGGGGGGGGGAGGGTGTTGACAGGGGAGGGCGAGGAAATGGCACTGACTGGATTGTTCTACAGAGGGGCAGCATGGACTCGATGGCCCGAATCACCTCCTGTGTCATGGTGACTTTCCTGCTGGCTCCCAACATTTCGATATTGATCCCCTCCTCCCCACTTCGCAAGAAACCCGCGGGCGTGATTTTCCCATTCTGAGGCGGGATCTTCACTCTGGTGGGCTCCTCAGTAGCACGGTGAAGCATTGACCTTCCAGCCAGTGGTCAGCGATGAGCCGTCTCCCCTGCCGGATCACCCCTCACGATTCAGCCAAAGTAAACCATGCTGGTCCAACACGTCACCATCGTGCAGTTGAGCTCTTTGCTGGAGCTGCATTTTATTTATTTTAATCCTGAGTGTAACCTAAAGGTTTGAAACCGCCTGCGTTCTGAAGGTGGCGTTTTTGTTCCATGGCTTTGATTCCACCCCCCCCCCCCCCCCCCCCCCCCCCGTACGCTGCTGTTCTTTGTGTTTCGTTCCCATTGAGGAGATTGACTTCTTTTTTAGTTGGGAGTTCTGGTTCTGACCCTGGGTTGCTGTATGTGGGATCCCAGGACAGGGAGAGTTGCGATGGTAACCCCTTACCGCAATACCGTCACTGCACAAGTCGAGGCTCATACATTTGAACACAAGAAGTCGGTGTGGATCACTCAGACTCTCCAGCCTGCTCCATCATTCAGTAAGAGTACGGCTGAACTTTAACTCAACTCCACTTTCCCATCCAATGTCCTGATTTCTTTATTCTCCAAAAATCTATCAGTCTCTGGACTGGATTTTCTGCACGGTGACGCCGAACTTGCGTCCGCGCCGGGGCGGAGAATCCATTTCCGCGCATGGATTCGGGACCAACGCCGGTTCCTCGATTCTCCGGCCCCCAAAAAGCAGCGAAACCCAGGGAGTACGCCGGGCCGCGTATCCCCCATCTGCCGCCATTGCCAGCGGCCTGCCCCTCAATTCTCAGCCCCCGACCGGCCAAAGTCCCGACGCCGTGGACCACTCATGGCCGTTCGGGATACTCGTGTGGCCGGGGGCGGGCAGATAGGAGGGTAGGGGGGCCTCATACGGGACTGGGGTATTTTTGAGCGGGCGGTCCGGGTCGGGCTAGTGGCCGATCGGAGGCACTATTTGTGCGGTCAAAACCCCTCCCACCCGGGTTATTCTCTCTTCCATCGGGCAGGAGATAGAAAAGTCTGAGAACACGCACTAACAGGTTCAAAACAGCTTCTTCCCCGCTGTTACCAGACTCCTAAATTACCCTCTTATGGACTGAACTGATCACTCCACACATCTTCCCTACCGAGTACCACTACACTCCATATGCTTCACCTGATGCCGGTGACTCTGTATTTACATTGTGTATTTATCGCATGTCCTTTGCCTTTCATGTATGGAATGAACTGCCTGTATTGTACGCAGAAGAATACTTTTCACTATACCTCGGTACGCGTGACAATAAATCTAATCTAAATCTGACCCTGTGACCCATGAACCCCCCACCCCTGCACACACACACACACACACACACACATAAAACAGCAGCTACCTGTCAGGCCCACTGAGAAATTTATATGCTTCACAGAGACCATGGGCGGGATCTCGATCGGCCGATGCGGAAATCGGGAAAAGCGATTCGGCTGAGGATTGATTTTGGCGGCGGAGCCGTAGCGGACACCGGGTTCACGGCAAATCGCAATTCTCCGGTGCCTCAACAGTAGCGTCAACGCGTTCCACTCTGCCCCATTTCCGTATCATTAGCAGCCTGACCGGCAGTCTCCGGGTGCTTCGCGACCCTCCACCGGGGAGAATTCCCGTCGGCGAGGTACGTTGTGCTTTCAAACATTGTGAAATAGGCACCGCGGCTGCGGAGGGAGAGAGAGGGGGGGTTTTGGGAAGTATCCAGTCTTGCCATAGTGTACTGGCAGGTCTGCCGCTAGCCGGGGGGGCTTCTGCCAGGGCAGGGGGGGAGTAGCGGGGGGGGGGGGGGGGGGGGGGTGGGGGGGTGGCTGTGGTGATATGATCTGCATACTCGTCTGCCATTGGGCCAGAACGTCGGCTTACCATTGGCCCTGGTCGATCATGTGCCTCTCGACCGATTGGCCAAGAGGCTGAGTTAACCACGCCTCTATTAACGAGGTATAAATGCTCAGACGCGCCTGACGATCGTCCCTTTCCACTGTAGACGATCGCAGAGCTGTGTTCTAGTCAATTAAAGCCAGACTTTGGTAAATCACTCGCCTCGCGTACAATCGATGGTACATCAGTGGCCAGGAGGCGAGCTGTGGGGTCGGGGTGGACGGCACGGAGCACCATTGCCGCAGCCGGCAAGGCAGCCATGCGGCTGTGCACGCCGCTGACCGCCCACTGTGCAATTTAGGGCCACGGATCGTATAGGTGACCCCCCCCCCCCCCCCAGGGCATTGCCTTAGGTGCCCTCTGACCCCGGCTGACCCACCAGCTGCATGGGCGGGCTCCACCACGACCAATGCCACCTTGTTGGCTGGGATGAGTGTGTGTGGAGGGATGGTAATGTGTATGTGCGGCTGCAGCTTGTCAGCCTCCCGAGTGTCAATCACGGAACCCAGGTGAATCCGGCACCGTTTCTCACTGGGATGGATTGTGTTCCACGTGGCGCCGGTGCTGGCCCCTTAACGGCTTGCTGAATCGGTCCAGGTGTGGCACAGGTTTTGATGTTGACGAACTCCACGAATCGTGACCCGGTGTCGACACTTAGTCTCAGGAATGGAGACTCCCGCCCCATCTGTCATTGCTGCAGACGCCGGAGGGTCGAGTCCCAGTTCACTCAAGCTTCTCATCCTAGAACTCAGCTCGCTTAAAGGCCATGAGTTCCTCGCTCTCTCTCTCTCATTTGTTAGAATCCGAGGAATGTAATATCTGCTTCCTGTAATGAGTGCAAGAAAAAAAATTCAATCTGATTGAATTACCGGAAAGCTCGAGCCTGTCTGTCAGCGTCCTGATCTCCTTAACCTCCCTCCTCGGCCCATCACAAAGCTGGCTCTGTCTGGTGAAGTAACCAGATACAGTGCATGACCCTGGGGCAATAGCCAGTGGCTGGGACCATCCCCGAGGTGTGAGGGGAAGTGCGGAGATGTGCCTTGGAAACACTGGAGGGTCGAGCGGTCATGGAAGGAAACTTGCAGATGTGATTTTTTTTCAGGTGTAGTCACTTCTAGAATCTTCCTTTAGATTTCCAACGTTGTTTCCCTCATTTTCGAGCCTCGTTCAACAACTGCCCACCTCCCTCCCCTCCACCCTCTCCTCCACCTCCTCCTCCAGCCGTTCTCACCACTCTCCTCTTGTCGTTATCCTCCTCCCATCCCATCCCCTCACCCTCCCTCCCTCCCTCCCAGCCGAATCCCCTCACCCATCCTCCCTCTCTCCCTCCCATCCCATCCCATCCCTCACCCTCCCTCTCTCCCTCCCATCCCATCCCCTCACCCTCCCTCCCTCTCTCCCTCCCATCCCATCCCCTCACCCTCCCTCCCTCTCTCCCTCCCAGCCCATCTCCTCATCCTCCCTCTCTCTCCCTCCCAGCCTATCCCTTCACCCTCCCTCCCTCCCTCCCTCCCATCCCATCCCCTCACCCTCCCTCCCAGCCCATCCTCTCACCCTCCCTCTCCCTCCCTCCCATCCCATCCCCTCTCCCTCCCTCCCTCCCATCCCACCCCTCACCCTCCCTCCCAGCCCATCCTCTCACCCTCCATCTCCCTCCCATCCCATCCCCTCACCCTCTCTCCCTTCCTCCCATCCCATCCCCCCTCCCTCCCTCTCTCCCTCCCTCCCATCCCATCCCCTCACCCTCCGTCCCTCTCTCCCTCCCATCCCCTCACCCTCCCTCCCTCTCTCCCTCCCATCCCCCCTCCCTCCCTCTCTCTCTCCCTCCCATCCCATCCCCTCACCCTCCCTCCCTCTCTCCCTCCCATCCCATCCCCTCACCCTCTCTCCCTCCCTCCCATCCCATCCCCTCCCTCCCTCCCATCCCATCACCCTCCCTCCCTCTCTCCCTCCCTCCCTCTCTCCCTCCCTCCCTCTCTCTCTCCCTCCCTCCCTACCTCTGCCAGCAGTCAAGGACTGGATTTTGACGCAGAGTGGAGCTGGTGTCAGCTCTGACCCTCTGCTAGTGTCGGGAAAAGCGAATCCTCGATCGAAATGGGGGACCAGGAGCCGGGGATGGCGGCTGGGAATGTCTCTCGGACCAAGTCTGGCTGTGGGATCCTTTTCCGTTGGATTCCCGCCGCTGTGCGGGAGGAAGTGAAACAGCTGTTCCTGCTGGCTGGACCCCTGGTAAGTGAAACAATTTGAAGGCAGATATCTCTGTTGGGGTTGGCGGTGTGGGGTGGCGGGGGGGGGGGGGGGGGTGGGGGTGGGGGAAGTGGGGGGCGAGGGGGGAGGCGGGGTGGTGCTTTGCACAACTTCAGAAAGAACTCTCTGGATTTATGTTGTAGCTCGCGGCGAATGTTCCACGTATGACGACGACGCTGAAGTTGGCAGGTGGGGAAGGTTTTGGCCAAGGTTGGTATCATGGCCAGTACAGGCTTGGAGGGCCGAAGGGCCTGTTTCTGCGCTGTACTGTTCTTTGTTTCTAGCGGCACATAGTTTTTACCAGCCCAAACTGATTTTATGGTCACTATTGCAATCTGAGGCCTTGCTGTGTGCAAATTGGCTGCTGTACTTCCTGTGTTACAGTGTAGACACTGCAAAATGGACTGTGACGTGCCTGGGGGCCGTACTGAGGCCATGAAATTACCGAGTAAACCCAGGTTTATTCCTCATGTGCTGAAACACGGGGCGGGAGTCTCTGGTTCCCCCAGTCATGTGTCTCTCATCCGCGGGCCATTCGCTGGCGGTGGGATTCTATCCCCCTGCCGCTTGTCAATGGGATTTCCCATCGAAGCCACGCTGCCGGGAAACGCACTGAAAATGAAAAAAAAAAATGAAAATCGCTTATTGTCACGAGTAGGCTTCAATGAAGTTACTGTGAAAAGCCCCTAGTCGCCACATTCCGGCGCCTGTCCGGGGAGGCTGGTACGGGAATCGAACCGTGCTGCTGGCCTGCTTGGTCTGCTTTAAAAGCCAGCGATTTAGCCTGGTGAGCAGGGTGAGCTGCCAGCAGGGAAGGAGAATCCTGACGGGAATTTCGGCCCACGGAGCTTTGCACAGGTTTACATGGTGCATCAAGAGCTCCTCCATACCCATGGGTTGTTGCTCGCCCTCAGACTGCACTGCAGATTGCTGCCTCAAGCACCATCTGTACTCCATCAAAGAAGGAAATGTCAAGAGAGCTGACCAAAGGGTTGATCAAAGGTGCAGATTTTAGGAAGGGTTTTAGAGGAGGAGCGAGGGATGGAGAGCCTCAGAAAAAAACAACATTTTGGAGCCTCGGACTAAATGACTGAAGGCAAGGCAGCCAGTAAGGGGGCAAAGGAAGTGAAGGATGGACAAGAGATCAGAGTTGGAGGGGCACAGATTCTGTTAAGATTGCAGGGCTGGAGTACCTTGTAGAAATAGGGAAAGGGGTGAGGGGGCAGTTCAAAGAATGGAGAGAGTAACAGTTCAATGAATGGGGAGAGAGTAACAGTTCAATGAATGGGGAGAGAGTAACAGTTCAATGAATGGGGAGAGAGTAACAGTTCAATGAATGGGGAGAGAGTAACAGTTCAATGAATGGGAGAGAGTAATAGTCAATGAATGGAGAGAGTAACAGTTCAATGAATGGGGAGAGTAACAGTTCAGTGAATGGGGAGAGAGTAACAGTTCAATGAATGGGAGAGAGTAACAGTTCAATGAATGGGAGAGAGTAGCAGTTCAGTGACTGGGGTAGAGTAACAGTTCAATGAATGGGAGAGAGTAGCAGTTCAGTGACTGGGGTAGAGTAACAGTTCAATGAATGGGGAGAGAGTATCAGTTCAATGATTGGAGAGAATAATAATTTAATGAATGGCAGAGAGTAACAGATAAGTGAATGGGGAGAGTAACAGTACACCGAATAGGGAGAGGGAAACAATTTAATGGATGGGAGAGGCACAGTTTAATGAATGAGGAGAGAGTAACAGTTCAATGAATGGGGAGAGTAACAGTTCAATGAATGGGGAGAGTAACAGTTCAATGAATGAGGAGAGTGTAACAGTTCAATGAATGGGGAGAGTAGCAGTTCAATGAATGGGGAGAGTAACAGTTCAATGAATGGGGAGAGTAACAGATCAGTGAATGTGGGTGAGTAACTATTCAATGAATGGGGAGAGAGTAACAGTTCAATGAATGGGGAGAGTAACAGTTCAGTGAATGCGAGTGAGTAACAATTCAATGACTGGGGAGAGAGTAACAGTTGAATGAATAGGGCAGGGGTGGGCAAACTACGGCCCGCGGGCCGCATGCGGCCCGCCAAAGGTATTTCTGCGGCCCTCCAAGTCATTAAAAAAAAAAAAAAAAATTTTTTTTTTAAGGTTAATGGGGGGGCTGTTGGGTTACTTACTGGTATAGGGTGGATACGTTGACTTGAGTAGGATGATCATTGCTCGGCACAACGTCAAGGGCCGAAGGGCCTGTTCTGTGCTGTACTGTTCTATGTTCTATATGAGGCGCCCAGAATCATAACCGGGTGAAGTAATTATTTTACTTAATATACTATGCGGCCCTTTGTGAATTGTGAATTTCTGAATGTGGCCCTTGCACGAAAAAGTTTGCCCACCCCTGGAATAGGGTGAGGAAAACATTTCAATGCGTGGGGAGATTAAAGAATTGGGAGAGTCACAGATCAATAAATGGGAGACAGTAATAGCTCAATGAATTGGGGAGAGAAACTGCTGAATGAATGGGGATAGTGACAATTCAATGAATTGGGGAGTGTGACTGTTCAAGGAATGGAGATAGTAGTTCAGTGAATAGGGGAAATTACCAGTTCAATGAAAGAGGAGAATAACAGTTCAATAAAGGAGAGAGAAAGTGACAGTTCAATGAATGGTAGAGATTAACAGTTCAATGAAAGGAACAGTTCAATTAATGGGGGAGAATACAGGTTCAGTGATGGGGGAAAGTACCTGTTCAATGAATAGTGGAGAGTAACATTTCAATGAATGGGAGAGAGTAAAATTCAATGAATGGATGAGAGTACCAGTTCAGTGATTGTGGAGAGTAACAGTTCAGTGACTGGGGTAGAGTAACAGTTCAGTGACTGGGGTAGAGTAACAGTTCAGTGACTGGGGTAGAGTAACAGTTCAGTGACTGGGGTAGAGTAACAGTTCAGTGACTGTGGTAGAGTAACAGTTCAGTGACTGGGGTAGAGTAACAGTTCAGTGACTGGGGTAGAGTAACAGTTCAGTGACTGGGGTAGAGTAACAGTTCAGTAACTGGGATAGAGTAACAGTTCAGTAACTGGGATAGAGTAACAGTTCAGTGATTGTGGAGAGTAACAGTTCAGTGACTGGGTAGAGTAACAGTTCAGTGACTGGGGTAGAGTAACAGTTCAGTGACTGGGGTAGAGTAACAGTTCAGTAACTGGGATAGAGTAACAGTTCAGTGACTGGGGTAGAGTAACAGTTCAGTGACTGGGGTAGAGTAACAGTTCAGTGACTGGGTAGAGTAACAGTTCAGTGACTGGGGTAGAGTAACAGTTCAGTGACTGGGGTAGAGTAACAGTTCAGTGACTGGGATAGAGTAACAGTTCAGTGACTGGGGTAGAGTAACAGTTCAGTAACTGGGGTAGAGTAACAGTTCAGTGACTGGGGTAGAGTAACAGTTCAGTGACTGGGGTAGAGTAACAGTTCAGTGACTGGGGTAGAGTAACAGTTCAGTGACTGGGGTAGAGTAACAGTTCAGTGACTGGGGTAGAGTAACAGTTCAGTGACTGGGATAGAGTAACAGTTCAGTGACTGGGGTAGAGTAACAGTTCAGTGACTGGGGTAGAGTAACAGTTCAGTGACTGGGGTAGAGTAACAGTTCAGTGACTGGGGTAGAGTAACAGTTCAGCAATAGGGGGCAAGATTCTCTGACCCCGGAGCCGGGTTGGACAATTGGCCACGACCGGCGCGAATCGCGGCGCCCGGACGAGATTTTCTGCAGAGCGGAGAATCGGCGCTGGCACACGGTCGGCCCAGCGCCGGCCGGGTCTGCTCTCCCTGCCCCCCCCCCCGCCTCCCCCACGCGATTTCGGGACGGGCCAAGGAGCAGTAACAAAAAACCCGAGATCCGCCGGCACCATTCTAACCTGGTCTTACCTGGTGGGACCTCGGCGTTGAAGGGTCTGGGGGCGTTCTGATGGGGGGGGGGGGGGGCGACCCTAGTGGGGGGGGGGGGGCTTCCCTAGTGGTCTGGCCAGTGATCGTGGCCCACCGATCATCGTGTTGCCCTCTCGGGCTGGGTGCCTCCTTTCCTTCGCGCCAGCCCCTGTAACTCGACGCCATGTTGCGTCGGGGCTGGCGCGGAGTAGGGAGCCACTGCGCATGCGTGTGTTGGCTCCGGTGCCACTGCGCATGTGCGGACCCGGCGGCGCCTAGTTGACACCGGGATCGGCAGCTGGAGCGGTGTGGGTCGCTCCAATGCCGTGCTGGCCCCTTGTCGGGGCCAAAATTGCTGATCCTGATGCCATGTTGACGCCGCTGGGAAATGCGACGGGGGTTACAGCGGCATCAACACTTAGCCTCAGCATTAGAGAATCCCGCTCAGTGTGTCTGACCAAATATCTTTTGTTGCTTAGAGCTCTTACGGTGAGGTAGCAGACTTAAAATGTGACTGGTGGATGATGATTGATTCCTTTCCATAGATCAATTATTATAATCCGGGACCCGACCCCAACATTTGACAGGACCACAATAATTTTTTTTAAATTTGTAACACTGCGAGGAAGGATCCTTTGCTCCAGGAATGATTCCGAGCACAAATAGGGATATGGGGTAGTAAAACAAACTTTATTATTAACACAAATAAATTAGCAAATAGATTACAATTAGCAGTTAACAATGCTTAACAATAAAATGAAAGGGAACACTTTAACTTCTAGCTGATCCCTTCTCTATCTCCAATCAAGCAAAACCTATAGGTCAAAAACCACTTTGAAATAAAGCTGGCATAGACAGGATTACTTGCTGTTCTCAGGTTAGAGAGTTCTCTGAAGTCTTTTCAGAGAACTCTGGATGAAGAGAGAGGAAGAGATCCTTTCAGTAAAGCACCTGCAGATTCCTGCCTGTCAGATGAATGCTCAATCTAACAGCCTTCTGGAAAAAGTGACGTTCAGCTCATAGCTTCCAGAAACTAAACCACAACTGACTGCTACAGACCTGGCTCCTCCCATTACTTACATCATCTTTATTCCACTCAGATCCCACAACACATTTTAAACTTTAGTTTAAACACAATGGGCGCGATTTAACAAATAAAACCCTCGAGTCCCGTTATGGGCACGGATAGTGGGGCGATTCTCGGAGCCTGTGGTGCCGAGAACGAACTTGCTTTCAATCTGGAGTCTGGGGTTTTTTCAGCCTTGATAGAGAATGGCCTGCTGAGGCTGCACTTACCTCACTTCCAGCACTGAACTCACCTCTCAACTCCCTCAGTCATCCCACCGTGGCCTCTGGATGCCCCTGTCCCAACATTACTCCTTGCGTCTCCCCTCACCCACCTCTTCCCGGGCCCCATTCCTGGCATGGACAACCTGTCACCTTGGGTGATTCTGCCAAGGTGCCAGGTTGGAAGTGCCATGGTTCCCGGGTGGCAGCGGGAGTGCCAGGGTACCACCCTGCCCTGAGCCCGACCACCCGGGGTCCTCTGATGGTCTGGGAGACCCCCCAGATGCCATTACCTTTGTGTGGACTAGTGCTAAACGGCACCATGGTGATTTCTCCCACGTGTGAACATTCAAACCCAGCGAGGGTGAGATCCAGATTATGATATCTCGCGGGATCTTGTTAGATGTCGTGAGGTTCTCTGAGTGTCACAAATCCCACAACTCCAGCCTCATTGCATCACTGAGTCGGGAGCAATGAGGCCGTTCGATCGCACCCAATGTCCCTGATCGTCTCCTCCTCATAAATCATAACAATTCCAATTAGGCCTCTCCTTGTAAGCATAAGCACGGTTTGAACAAATGATGATCTCACTTTTACGACAGCTTAATCGCATCTTTTGCAGCTGCAAAGTCTGTCTGTCTTTTAAACCAGGATTATAAAAAATATCATTGCAGAAGGTATATACACACCCTAACCCAGGCTTTTGAAACCATTACTGCACCAAACACATATAATACCACAGATATCGCAACTTCTTATCTTAATCACACAATGTGTTAACCCCAGCTGTAAGGTCTCCAAGCTTTATTTGTCTATCGTTTGGTCTGCCGACTAATTTTAACGTAAGTTTATTTTTAACAGATTCTGTCACAGGTGATGATTTTCAGCCTTAATTTTATCAGCTCAGCGTTCAGCGGACACCTTGGCAAATATGAATTGGGCGCCGTGTCGCTCGCCACATCGGTAAGTACAAGGCGTTCATTGAAGCAGCGAATCCTTGGTGGCTTTGGGACACTTTCTGGATCACCCAGAAATCCAGTTACCCTATTAAAATCTCTTTGCTTAAATGTTGAGTGATGGCGATGACCTTTCACCACGTTTGGGTGGGGATGGAGGGGGGGGGGGGGGGGGGGGGTGGAGTGGGGGCGGATCAGATGTGTAGGGCCATTTCAGAGGCAGTTAAGAGTCAACCACATCACCGTGTGGTCTGGAGTCACACGTAGGCCAGACCGGGTAAGCACGTCAGCAGGCTGTGCACTCCAAGCATTGGAGAGACTGGAGCAAGCGTTCCTGTATAATACCAAGGAAGTGCTACGCTGTCAGTGTTGCTGTCTGAGACCCTGTCTGACTCATTCGGTTATCTAAAAGATCCTCTGGTGCTATTTACAAGAAGCGTTTGGGAGTTATTCCTGCTGCTCTGCTAATATGTATCCATCAGTCAGCAACGGTAGCATACAGGGTGGCACGGTAACACAGTGGTTAGCACAGTGCTTCACAGCTCCAGGGTCCCAGGTTCACTTCCTGGCTTGGGTCACTGTCTGTGCGGAGTCTGCATGCTCTCCCCGTGTCTGCGTGGGTATCCTCCGGGTGCTCCGGTTTCCTCCCACAGTCCAAAGATGTGCAGGCGAGGTGGATTGGCCATGCTAAATTGCCCCTTAGTCTCCAAAAAGGTTAGGTGGGGTTACGGGGATAGGTTGGACGTGTGGGCTTAAGTGGGATGCTCTTTCCAAGGGCCGGTGCAGACTCGATGGGCCGAATGGCCTCCTTCTGCACTGTAAATTTCCTTCCCTGCGGACATTAGTGAGCCAGACGAGTGTTTGCACCAGCCCAATAATGGCATGGTCTCCATTCCTGAAACTAAGTTCAATTAATGAATTAAAAATTGGGAATTGAAGGCTTGTTTCAGTCATGGTGACCAGGGAACTATTGAACTGTTGCAAGAATCCATCTGGTTCACTCATCTGCTTCTCAGTGGGTTTTGAACTTGTGTCTTCTGGTTAACAAGTTCAGGTCTATGGATTAACAGTTCAGCCACACAGCCATTATGCTAGCAGTCTGGGACCATGCAGCAGTGGTTTCCAATGGTGTTGACACTGACGTGTTGCCCCTCGGAAGGACCCGGGTTCATGGCATACTCCTTTTGGAGACTGATCTTTTGGAGGGAACCTGCATTTGAAGTGTTTTTGCCTTTGATACTTTGGATTTCTAACCTATGCAAAAACCCAGACCCATGCAAAAGACTCTCCTATGTAAAATATTTTGGAGCCTGCAGGAGTTGGGGGTTGTTGTCAGTCTGGAATGGAATCATGTGGCTTGGGCAGCTACTCACTGCCCTGACATGGATATCTTCGGGGAGGAGATGGATTACCGCGACCGTTTTTAACGCTTTGTTTTTTTCTTCCAATATTCTCTCCTCCCCCCCCACCCCGACTTACCCCCTCCCTTTCCAAACTGGGGCGAAGGTGATCAGTGTGACCGGCGTCGCCGTGGGAACCGGTCTGTCCATGGCGTGTGACACCCTGATATCACAGGTAAACCTCCGGTCGCTGCAATCGCCTCACGCAGGGTGGGAAAAAAAATGAGAAGACATTTTCCCTTTTCCCTGGTTGACCTCTTCCTTTTAATAATTCTCGGGGTACAGGTGAGTGTGAACGCAGTTTTGTGGAGGGCGCCAGCTGGACAGGTTGTACGTGCGGAGGGAATGGACTGGGTTGTCAGGGAAGAGCCACTGAGGTCCAGGCCCACCAATTTTTAGAAAGGGGCCCATTAGTGCGGGAAAGGGGAAAACAGCAGAGTCCGTCCCCTCCGAAATGGATGCCCCATTTTGTCCCTCAGTGACCTGTGGAACTCGAACACTGCTCACCTGCTGGAATGAGGGAACGGCACTGACAGGGTCACGTAGACCACAAATCCGCTGTGCCCTCAACTCATCGCAGTTTGGTTTGTGCTGATAGCCGATGGCCATTATTTGGTGGACATGATGTGGAGATGCCGGCGTTGGACTGGGGTGGGCACAGTAAGAAGCCTTACAACACCAGGTTAAAGTCCAACAGGTTTGTTTCGATTCACTAGCTTTCGGAGCACGGCTCCTTCCTCAGGTGAATGAAGAGGTATGTTCCAGAAACATCTACATAGACAAAGTCAAAGATGCCAGACAATGCTTAGAATGCGAGCATTAGCAGGTGATTAAGTCGTTACAGATCCAGAGATAGGGGTAATCCCAGGTTAAAGAGGTGTGAATTGTCTCAAGCCAGGACAGTCGGTAGGATTTTGCAAGCCCAGGCCAGATGGTGGGGGGTGAATGTAATGCGACATGAATCCCAGGTCCCGGTTGAGGCCGCACTCATGTGTGCGGAACTTGGCTATAAGTTTCTGCTCGGCGATTCTGCGTTGTCGCACGTTCTGAAGAGTGAGATGTGCTGTCTTTGGAACATATTAAATTCTCAGAGGGTTTGACAGGATAGAGACTGAGAGGGAGTTTCCCCCTCAGGGGTCAACAACCATAGAATAAAAATGGCAGCCATTCAGGGTTGAGCTGAGGAAAGATTTATTTGCTTTGATCATAGAATCATAGAATTTACAGTGCAGAAGGATGCCATTCGGCCCATTGAGTCTGCACTGGCCCTTTGAAGGAGCATCCTACCCAAACCCACACCTCCACCCTATCCCCGTAACCCAGTAATCCCATCTAATCTTTTTGGACACTAAGGGCAATTTAGCCTGGCCAATCCACCTAACCTGCACATCTTTGGACTGTGGAAGGAAACCGGAGCACCCGGGAGGAAACACATGCAGACACGGGGAGAACGTGCAGACTCCCCGCAGACAGTGACTCAAGCTGGGAATCGAACCTGGGACCCTGGAGCTGCGAAGCAACTGTGCTAACCACGGTGCTACCGTGCCGCCCACAACGTTGTGAACTGTTGACATTCCCCATCCCAGAGAGCTGTGGACACTCAGTTAGGGAATTTATTCAAGACAGAGATTGACACGTTCTATAGGATTCCGAGGGCTATGGGAATGAGACATGAAGGGGAATGTGAGGTAGAAACCGGCTGTGGCCTTTTCCTGAAGGAAAAAAAACCCAGTTTGGACCGGTATTCCTAGTTCCTGTTTCTGCCCTCTGGGTACTGAATGGCGAAGTCGACTCCAAGGGCCCAATGGGCCTCCGTAGCTGCTCCTATTTCCGATGTTTTTATGGATTCTCCTGATTGTGTCACTGACCATAACTGATTTGAATCTCATTTTCAGACTTACGGCAGCAAAAACCTGAAGCGGATTGGAGTCATTCTCCAAAGAGGCATCCTCATTCTCATCATCTTCTGCTTCCCTTGCTGGGCCCTCTTCATTAACACGGAGAAAATCCTCTTGGGTACCAAACAGCACCCTGAGGTGGCCAGGTCAGGCACTCTTTCCTAATCCCTAACCATGACCTATCGCACGAGGCATCTCGGTCGAAAGAATAAAGCATAGCTTCTGTGGTGAACCACTGTGTGCACCTGTATTAGGGGATGTACGGTAGGACCTGCACTACAGGTTCGCCGGTAGCCCCTGCCGGCTATCTCCGCCCACAAGGAGCCGTATAAATATGCGTGTCCTCCTGATCAGCCATTTCGCCAGCTGCAGCAGGAGGCCACGCATCTGACTGTAATAAAGCCACAGTTGTACCAATCTGAGTCTTTCGTGCAATTGATCATGCATCAGTTGCCACAACTTGAGGGGATCAGAGAGCTGTCATTAGTTGAAAAGAAAGAAAAATTTAGAGTGCCCAATTTTTTTTCCCAATTAAGGGGCAATTTACCGTGGCCGATACACCTACCCTGCACATCTTTCTGGGTTGTGGGGGGTGAGACACACGCAGACACGGGGAGAATGTGCAAACTCCACACGGACAGTGACGAGCTGTCATTAGTTAACGAGTCGAAGTCTTGTGTTGACTATTCATGGTGTCTCGGGATGTGCTGGAATCCCGCACAGCCAATTCAAATAATTTCCCATTAAATTTGACAAGGAGAGGGCATCAGGGTGGCGCAGTGGTTAGCACTGCCTCATGGCGCCGATCTCCCAGGTTCGTTCCCAGCTCTGGGTCATTGTCTGTGTGGAGTTTGCATGTTCACCCCGTGTCTGCGTGGGTTTCGCCCCCACAACCCAATAATTGCTCACTGCAATTCTTCAGCTGAGGCCTGGGGCCCATTTCCGGACTAGGCCTCAGGCTCCTGGGTGCTTCCCCGCCCATTTTGGGCCCAGAAATTGGACCCGGATTAATTTTTTGTCTCTGTCTCCCTTTGCCTCTCCATGCGCTTACACCTGGCGTACGCTAGGTCTACTCCAATGGGTTTGGCCTAAAGATTAAACCTTCCCAGAAAGGACAGAGGTTTAATTTTACTCCAGTCAATTATTTTTAACTCGTGACTTGAACCACATCCAGCTTCACTTTTTTTTAAATCTGTGTAAGTGGGAAGGAAAATGGGAGAAGTTTTAAAAAATATATATTTTTATTCTCCTCCTTTTTCACATCTTCTCCCAAGTTTCCACCCACCAACAATAAACAATAATCAGAATTGAATATGTCAATCCCCAGATCAATAACAACGATCCCATCCTCCCACCATACCCCAGACATTGGCCCGCATGTTAACATAAACAAATGACAAAAAGGAATCAGGAATCACCCAAAGTCACCATTAACATATACAGTCCCCCTCCCCCAACCCTTCGAACATCCCCCCTCCCCCCCAATGTTCGATGTTATCCAGTTCTTGAAAGTGCATAATGAATAACGCCCATGAATTGTAGAAGCCCTCCATCCTTCCCCTCAGTTCAAACTTAACCTTCTCAAGAGTCAGGAATTCCAACAGGTCCCCCCACCACACCAGGGCACAGGGTGGAGAGGCTGCTCTCCAACCCATCAGGATCTGCCTTCGGGCGATCAACAAGGCGAAGGCTACAGCATCTGCCTCCACACCCGTTTCCAACCCCGGCTGGTCTGACACGCTGAATATGGACTCCCGAGGGCCCGGGTCCAGTTTCACGTACACCACATTAGAGATTACCCTAAAAACCTCCTCCAGCTTTGGACAGGAACAAAACATATGAACGTGATTTGCGGGCCGCCTCCTGCGATGTTCACACACATCTTTTACCCCCTTCAAAAGATTGGCTCATCCTTGTCCTTGTGAGGTGTGTTCTATACACCACCTTCAGCTGTATCAGCCCCAACCTCGTACACGAGGTGGAGACATTCACTCTCCGGAGCACCTCACACCAGAACCCCTCCTCCATACCCTCTCCCAACTCTTCCTCACACTTTGCTTTGATCCCTTCCAGTGGTGCCTTCTCCCCTTCCAAAATAGCTCCGTAAACCGCCGACACTACCCCCTTCTCCATTCCCCCTGTCATCAGCACCTCCTCCAACAATGTGGAGGCCGGCTCCACCGGGAAGCTCTGTGTCTCCTTTCTGGCAAAGTCTCGAACCTGCATGTATCTAAACATTTCCCCCTGCTCCAGCCCATACTTAGCTTCCAGCTCCTTCAATCCTGCAAACCAACCCCCAAGAAACAAATCTTTTAGTGTCTCAATGGAAAATGGCACAGTTGAGGAAATTTACGATTGTCATTGACGCGGGTTGGGGCTGTTGTTGTGGTTATAATGGGCAACCGTTCCATAGTCTTGACAAGTGTATTGGCAGCTGCAACGCCAAGGTCCCAAGAAATCCCTGGAGCAGAGGATCAATGGTTTAATGGGCAGCACGGTAGCCTTGTGGATAGCACAATTGCTTCACAGCTCCAGGGTCCCAGGTTCGATTCCCCGCTGGGTCACTGTCTGTGCGGAGTCTGCACATCCTCCCCGTGTGTGCGTGGGTTTCCTCCGGGTGCTCCGGTTTCCCCCCACAGTCCAAAGACGTGCAGGTTAGGTGGATTGGCCATGATAAATTGCCCTTAGTGTCCAAAATTGCCCTTAGTGTTGGGTGGGGTTACTGAGTTATGGGGATAAGGTGGAGGTGTTGACCTTGGGTAGGGTGCTCTTTCCAAGAGCCGGTGCAGACTCAATGGGCCGAATGGCCTCCTTCTGCACTGCAAATTCTATGAATTCATCTGTGCTGCAATTTGAAAAATGAAAATCGCTTATCGTCACGAGTAGGCTTCAATGAAGTTACTGTGAAAAGCCCCCTAGTCGCCACATTCCGGCGCCTGTTTCGGGGAGGCTGGTACGGGAATCGAACCGTGCTGCTGGCCTGCTTGGTCTGCTTTAAAAGCCAGCGATTTAGCCCAGTGTGCTAAACCAGCCCCTGTTTCCTGGGATGTTTGTGTGACGGATGCACCATTACAACGACAGGTGTTTTCCACAAATTCCGGGTCCCCTGGGAATGTTGTGATGATCCCTAGCTCTTGGGATTGAGTGCTGATGTGTGAACTTCCCTTCCAGGCTCTGCCAGCTTTATGTGAAGATATTCATCCCGGCTCTTCCTGTGAGTATTAATTCCTCTGCTCCCGGCGTTATAAGGTTAACGATGCCTGCTCGTCAGGGATTACGTTGTTAGCAAATTTCCATGGTAGGGGCGATTGCCAAGAAGTGTTGAATAATTCCTCCCCTCAACCGGTCTCTGTCCCCTGGGACAGTCGCAGGTTTTGAGTTCAGGACGATGATGTTCAGTGTAGAATGTGAGGTGAGTGTTGCTGATTTCTCCTCTATCCACCCCCCCCCCCCTCCCCCCCAGGAGGATTTTAAGTGAGTTTGATCAAACCTCTCCGATCCATGGATTGAGGGGCTGAATGGTCTTTTCCCCATCTCCAGCCAAAGAGCATTGGGAAACTATTTTCCCTGCTGTGCCAATCCTGGCCAGCAGATGGCACAGATGCGGCGCGCAGTTTAAATGACTTTGACGGAATGAAGGGGCCTTTTAATTTGCCCTGACCCTCGGAATGTTCCAAACGGCTCCAGGTTGCACCAATTGTTTTCACCATCTATGTAGATGGAAGTGGCAGACGTTTACAGAACATAGAACATACAGTGTCCACTTCGGCACACTTAAGCCCTCACTTCCACCCTATCCCCATAACCCAGTAACCCCTCCTAACCTTTTTGGTCACCAAGGGCAATTTAGCGTGGCCAATCCACCTAACCTGCACGTCTTTGGACTGTGGGAAGAAACCGGAGCACCCGGAGCAAACCCACGCAGACACGGGGACAACGTGCAGACTCCGCACAGACAGCGACCCAGCAGGGAATCGAACCTGGGACCCTGGAGTTGTGAAGCCACAGTGCTAATCACTTGTGCTACTGTGCTGCCCTACAGGGACTAATAAAGCCAAGAAGGAAGCCATTCGGGCCATCACACTGTCTGAAATAGCTCTCCAATAATAATAATAATCTTTATTAGTGTCACAAGTAGGCTTACATTAACACTGCAATGAAGTTACTGTGAAAATCCCCATGTCGCCACACTTCCAGCGCCTGTTCGGGTACACAGAGGGAGAATTCAGAATGTCCAAACATCTAAAGGCACATCCTGCGGGGCTTGTGGGAGGAAACCCACGCAGAAATGACCCGAGCCGGGAATTGAACCTGGGACCCTGGAGCTGTGAAGCAACAGTGCTAACCACTGTGCTACCATGCCACCCATAAGCCCCGCTCTCCCAGAGCCCTCCAAACATTTCCGTTTGAAATAATTTATCAAATTCCGTTTTGAAAATTAGGTTGCGCGTTCCTGCTGTGTAAACGTTCTCCCCCTCACCACTTCTTTTTCCAATTACCTTTGAATCTGACCCCCACCACCCGGGTTGCTGATCCTGATCCCATAAATGGCAATGTATTCCCTGTCCTTTGACCAGGAGAATGTGGGAGATTTCAGCTCTTCCCAGATTGTGTTGCAGGATCTTTAATGTCCAGCCGACTGTGATTTGGACTCTGGTGTCCTTGATAACACCGTTGATAGTGCAGCACCCCCTCAGTACAGCACTAGAGCGCCGGCCAAGAGTGAGATTCAAGCCCATAACCCCGTGGCACTGAGTCAAGCTGGAACTAGGAGTGTCCGCATGGGCATTCGGCCCATCAAGTCTGCACCGATCCTCTATAAGAGCGCTTTACCCAGCCCACTGTTCGGCACGGTAGCACAGTGATTAGCACTGTTGCTTCACAGGTTCGATTCCCGACTTGAGTGACTGTCTGCGCGGAGTCTGCACGTTCTCCCCGTGTGTGCGTGGGTTTCCTCCGGGTGCTCCAGTTTCCTCCCACAGTCCAAAGACGTGCAGGTTAGATGGATTGGCCGTGCTAAGTTGCCCTTAGGTGTCCAAAAAAAGGCTAGGTGGGGTTACTGGGTTTCGGGGATAGGGTGGAGATGTGGGCTTGAGTAGAGTGCTCTTTCCAAAAGCCGGTGCAGATGCGATGGGCCAAATGGCCTGCTTCTGCACTGTATATTCTATGATTCATTCGGCCGCCCTATCCCTGTAACCCGACCTAATCTACACATCTTTGGACACTGAGGGCAATTTAGCACGGCATATCTACCTTATCTGCACATCTTTGGACTGTGGGAGGAAACCGGAGCACCCGGAGGAAACCCATGCAGACACGGGGAGAACGTGGAAAGTCCACACAGACAGTCACCTGAGGTCGGAATTGAATCTGGGACCCTGGCGCTGTGAGTCGCGGTGAGGCTATCCACTGTGCCACCCTAATAGTGGTGACCAGAGGGTGGGACAGAGAGAAGGGAGAGTGAGGCAAGTAAAGAGAGATGGTGAAGAGAGACAGAGGAAGGAAGAAGGGGAAATGAGAGAGCACAGGAGAGCGAGCGGGCGTGGAACAGTAAAGGGGAGGGAGAAAGCAAGGGAAGAGGGAGAGGTGGAGAGAGAGCAGGGGACAGAGGGACAGGGAGGGAGTGAGAGGGCGAAACTACACGTTTTGCCCTCTCTCTTCTCTCATCTCTTCTGTCTCCTTCCTCACTCTTTGCTCTCTTCTCCCCTCTTTCATACCTTCCTCTCCCTCCCCTTAGACTCTCCCCATCACTCTCTTTCCCCCAGGAGTGGGGTGCTGGGGATGGCACCCAGAGTGAAGCTGGGTACAGGGCCCCACTCCATAAATCCACCATTGCTCTCCCCTCCCACTCCCCCCCTCTACTATTCCTCTTTTTCACCTTCTCTCTCTTTCTCTCTCTCTCTCTCACCCATTCTCTCTCCACTCCCCGCCCCGCACCACCATCTCTTCCTCCCTCTTCTGGTTCTCTTTCCATTCCCTCAGGCTCTCTGTGTGGCCCTGATGGTGGCCGTGAGAGTTGTGAGGGGTGTATTTACTGTTGCTGTGTGTTAATCACCCTCTGTCTCACATTGCCCCACAGGCAGTTTTCCTGTACCAGCTCCAGGTTCGATATCTACAGAATCAGGTATTGCTAATCCAGATATTAGTAAATCACAGGCAGATTGTGGTCGTAGTAATAGTTTTTATTTCTAACTTTTCTGCCTTTTGATGCATTTTTTAAACGTAAATATTAAACTCTGATGAACCAAGTGGGGGAACTCATTGTCGTGACATTACGGAGCTGAAATCTCTCTTTCACACACTGTTCGCCTCATTGATTTGTCTGCCTCACCCCATCTCTCCACCCATTCCTTTCTTCCTCACGTCCCTTCAAGGATTAGAAAAGCAGAACTAGGGGACATAGCCTTAAAATAAGGGAAGTAGATTTAGGACTGAGTTTAGGAGATACTTCTTCACCCAAAGGGTTGTGAATCTATGGAATTCCTTGCCCAGTGAAGCAGTTGAGGCTCCTTCATTAAATGTTTTTAAGGTAAAGATAGATAGTTTTTTGAAGAATAAAGGGATTAAGGGTTATGGTGTTCGGGCCGGAAAGTGGAGCTGAGTCCACAAAACATCAGCCATGATCTCAGTTGAATGGCAGAGCAGGCTCGAGGGGCCAGATGGCCTACTCCTGCTCCTAGTTCTTATGTTCTTATGTTCCTCCTCCTCTCCCAATTCTCCCTCCTCTCTCTCCCCCTCCCTCTATCCCCTTCTCTCTCTCCTCTCTCTTTTCCCACTCACTCCCCATCTATTGTCTTTCTCTCTCACCCCTGCGCCTCCTCTCTCTTCCCCCCCCTTCCTCTTTTCTAATCCTCGAAGGGACGTGGGCATCGCTGGTTAGGCCACGATTTATTACCCATCCCTAATTGCTCTTGAGGAGGTGGTGCTGAGCCACCTTGACCCGCTGCAGTCCATGTGGTGTAGGTACACCCACAGTGCTGTTAGGGAGGAAGCTCCAGCATGTTTACCCAGGGACAGTGACGGAGCAGCGATATATTTCCAAGTCGGGGTGGTGAGTGACTTGGAGGGGAACCTCTAGGTGGTGGGGTTCCCAGGTATCTGCTGCTCTTGCCCTTCTAGATGGTAGCGGTTGTGGGTTTGCCTAAGGAACCTTGATGAGTTACTGCAGTGCCTCTTGTAGATGGTGCACACGGCTGCCACTGTTTGTCGGTGGTTGAGGATTTGAATGTTTATGGAAGGGAGAAAAATCAATCGGACTCCTTTGTCCTGGATGGTGTCAAACTTATTTTTTTTTAAATTTAGAGCACCCAATATTTATTTTTTTCCCATTAACAGGCAATTTAGCGTGATCAATCCACCTACCTGGCACATCTTTGGGTTGTGGGGGTGAAACCCACGCAGACACGAGGAGAATGTGCAAACTCCACACGGGACAGTGGCCCAGGGCCGGGATTCGAACCCGGGTCCTCAGCGCCGTAGTCGCAGTGTTAACTACTGTGACGCTGTGCCGCCCTGGTGTCGAGTTTCTTGCGTGTTGTTGGAGCTGCACTCATCCAGGCAAGTGGAGAGTATTCCATTGCACTCCTGACTGGCGCCTTGTAGATGGTGGACAGGCTTTGGGGGGGGGTCAGGAGGTGAGTTAATTTCTTTCCCATCTTTCTTTTATTCACTCTCCTTATATTCTCTTACTCTCTCTCTCTTTCACGCTTGCTGTGGGCGATGGAGGTGCCACTCTCAGGGAGTGGCAGCAGTTACACAGGTCGGTGGGACAGGAGAGCGGAGACCTCAAACTGTTTTGGGGAGGGAGTCTAATTATTGCAGAAATCTGTGCGGTGGGTGCTGGTTATATTCGACTGCCCGCAGACAGCTCTGTGTTTTGCCTCCCACATACAGGGTATAACTCTGCCGCAGGTCTTCACAGGACTAGTGGCCAATGTCCTGAGCGCATTAGTAAACTACATCTTTCTGATGGTGCTGAAACTGGGAGTGGCGTGAGTATCGGCTTCCTTTTACATACACGTTCAGCAAAGTCAGGGATTCGCGATCGTTGCTCCTGTGATGTCATGGCCCAGATCACAAGACCCGTTTGATTGGACAGGGCTGGGAAGGCTCAGCAGATCCAGGCAGCGTCTGTGGAGAAAGAAACTGGGGTCGATTCAACCGGGAGAAAAGCGAGTCCGGTTTTGGACGCATTGAGCGCCGGCAGTGCCGGGAAAGATCCCGCTATTCAAAGGCACTTTTGCCGTCTTGTTTGATGGGGAACATCCCGTCGAGGCCGCGCTCACCTCACCTCCCATTTTTAAAGGCAGCCCCGATCTTTCAGCACCGCCCCCCCCCCCCCCCCCCAGCGACCTCACCGCGACCTCCTGACCCCCACCCTTTGCGCCCAACTTATCTCTTCCGGGTCCCGGAGTCCCCACTCACCCACCTCTTATGGGCAAGGCCCAACCCATGGCACGGGCAACCTGGCACCTGGGCACCTTGGCACTGCCAGCCTGGCACTCTGCTAGTGCCCCAGACAACCTGGCAGTGCCACCTGAGCACCCTGGAAAATCAGGCCCGACGGGAAGGTTAAATCGCACCCAGAAAGCTCACATTGCAGACCGATGACCCTCATCAAATTCTTTCTGATTTTGGACCCAATTTTCCAATTCACGCCATGAATTTGACTCAAAGCTTCAACTTGCCAACGCTGATGAGATGTGTTCTGAAGGTTTAATTCCATGACTTCCAGCCATTGATCACGCTACATGTCCACTTCTCAGTGCCCCACCTGCCCCACACTCACGATTGGTCGCTCACATGTCCGCCTCATGGTGCCCCGCCCCTATTGACTCACCATTGGTTGTCCAACATGTCTGCCTCATGGTGCCCCACCCTGACTCACCAATTGCAAGTGAGCAGCATCTTGGATATCTCATTAGGTCTTTACTGGCTAGAAGCCTTGCTAATGCCATGATGTGATTTGGTAATACATAGATACATAGAGGATAGAAGCAGGAGGAGGCCTTTCGAGCCTGCTCCACCATTCATCACGATCATGGCTGATCACCCAACTCAACAGCCTAATCCTGCTTTCTCCCTATAACCTTTGATCCCATTCTCCCCAAGGCTAATTCTAGCCGCCTCTTGAATATATTCAATGTTTTAGCATCAACTACTTCCTGTGGTAAGGAATTCCACAAACTCACCACTCTTTGGGTGATGAAATGTCTCCTCATCTCTGTCCAAAATGGTTTACCCTGAATCCTCAGGCTGTGACCCCTGGTTCTGGACACACCCATCACTGGGAACATCTTCCCTGCATCTACCCTGTCTAGTTCTGTAAGAATTTTATAAGTCTCTATGAGATCCCCCCTCAATCTTCTGAACTCCAGCGAGAACAATCCTAACCTCGTCAATCTCTCCTCATATGACAGTCCCGCCATCCCTGGATTCAGTCTGGTGAATCTTCGCTGCACTCTCTCGAGAGCAAGAACATCCTTCCTCAGAGAAGGAGACCAAAACTGCACACAATACTCCAGGTGTGACCTCACCAAGGCCCTGTACAATTGCAGCAACACATCCCTGATTCTATACTCGATGATTAACGCATTTGTTCTTTTTGTTTCAGAGGCTCCGCCTGGGCCAACGTGATTTCACAGTACAGCCAGAACATCATCCTCTTCGCTTACATTAGATGGAGGAAACTGCACCTTCAAACATGGGGAGGTAATGCCAGCTTTTTCTGGAAAGCAATGGTTTCTCCTTTGAGCGGTGGAGGCTAAGGGGGGGATTCGATCGAGCCGTTTCAAAAGGGTGATGTACCATTGATTGTATGCGAGGCGAGTGATTTACCAAAGTCTGGCTTTAATTGACTAGAACACAGCTCTGCGATCGTCTACAATGGAAAGGGACGATCGTCAGGCGTCTGACCATTTATACCTCGTTAATAGAGGCGTGGTTAACTCAGCCTCTCGGCCAATCGGTCGAGAGGCACATGACCGACCAGGGCCAATGGTAAGCCGACGTTCTGGCCCAATGGCAGACGAGTATGCAGATCATATCACCACAAAGGGTGAAGGATTTTGATTGAGTAAATAAAGAGAAACTGTTCGCGATGGCCAAGGGGTTGATGACAGAGGAAACCAATTGGAGGTGATTAGCCAAAGAACCCAGGGGCGACATGGGAGGGGGGAAAACCGCATATTGTGATAAATGGTTAAAATTTGGAAGGCACTGCCAGGCAGGGGGGGCTGGAAACAGACTAATTGATTGTCTTCAGAAGGAAACTGGATAAATAATTGTAGAGAGAAAAAATTGCGGAGATGCAGAAAAAGAGGGGGGGGGGGGGGGGGGGGGGGGGGAGGAGGGGGGTGGTGGAGTGGGACGAAATGAATTTGCTCTTTGAAAGAGAGGGCACCGACTCGATGGGCCAAATGACGTCCTACTGGGCTGTCTTCTTCTTATGCCTGCAGGGGGAGTGGGCGAGGTCGATGAGGGAATGTTTTGAAGACTCTTTTGTGGGTTGGATTACTCTTCCCCCCCCCCATTCCCCCCCCCCCCCCCCCCCCCCCCCCCCGCAGGATCCTCCCGCCGCCAACTATGGTGTTTTACGTATTTTGTCACTCCCCCCACAATGCCCCAGCAACGCCCCCCCCACCTCGCGCCACCTCCCCCCCCCCCCCCCCCCCCCCCCCCAACCCACCAGGGAACTTGCCGCAAGGGGTCGCCGGGAGCCAATGTGTCAGCCAACGAGCACCGGGTGAAAGGGAGTTGGGGGACGAGATAGGAAGCCGGTAAAGGAGGTATTGGTGCGAGCTGGAAGGTGGGAGGGGCCGGTCCAGCGTGCGAGGGGGCGGTTGCGTCTGGAGGGAACAGTGGGAATTTGTCGACTTTTCTACTGCTGCCCTAATGGAGCTTTTTGGTTGTCTTGGCCCAGGATGGACGATGGACTGTCTGCAGGAATGGGGACCATTCTTACGGCTGGCTATCCCCAGCATGCTCATGTTTTGCATCGAATTATGGGCCTATGAAATGGGATCCTTCCTGGCGGGTAAGTAATTGGAGGCTGAATCCAGGCAGGGTAGTCGGAATGGAAAAGAATTGACCATGGATAAAAGCAAATTACTGCGGATGCGGGAATCTGAAACGAAAGAGAAAGTGCTGGAAAACCTCAGCAGGTCTGGCAGCATCGGTAGGGGGAGAAAAGAGCTAACGTTTCGAGTCCAATGACTCTTTGTCAAAGCTGCTGAGATTTTCCAGCATTTTCTCTTTGGTTAAAGAATTGACAGTGCCTGTTTCGGCCTGCGTTCGATGTGACCTTGCCCACAGGCTGCGCTGTGTTGTACATTTTAATGGCAAACCTGATTTTCCTCTTTCTCTTCCAGGTCTAATCAGTCAAGTCGAGCTTGGGGCGCAGTCTATTATTTTCCAAGTGTTGACAGTTTTATATATGGTAAGTTTTACCCTGCAGGTTCACTATGCTCTCTGACCCACGCACCAACCCCATGGGACTCGATTAACACCCAACCCCCCCCACACTCGCATCCCAGCCACACAACTCGCTACATGCCGCCTAGCAGGACAAAGGCATTGGCCGCATGGGAACACCACTGCACACACTGTCCAGCCTGCGGACTGTACTGTGGCGATTGTATATCTGTGTAGATGCAATACAACTGAGCAAGCACTAGAGGGAGCACAGGAGAGATATGAATACACACAAACAGGAAGTCAACACACACTTCACAGGAACGGGAGCTGGTAGCAAGACAGGCTAGCAGCACAGATGTAACTTTAAGTTAAGCACTGAAGAGGGAACAAACTCACAATAAAGCATCTACTTCAGCTTTAAGACTACGAGCTTGATTAAGACACAAGGAACAACACATATACCAGCATATTTTTTTGAACAAAAGTGACTTTATCCCATTTCCAGACTCATGTTGGGATCGGAATGGCTGCTGGAATCCGGGTGGGAATGGCCCTCGGTGGAGGGGATCCACGACAGGCCAAGATCTCGGCAATGACTGCCATAGTTTCTGCTGGTCAGTGAATATAGAGGCATGTGTGCCAGATCTGTGTCACACACAGCGGATATGTGTGTGTGTCTGTGTATCTGTGTGTGTGTTTATCTGTGTGTGTGTTTAGCTGTTTGTGTGTGTGCATCTGTGTGTGTGTATATCTATGTGTGTGTGTGCATTTCTGTGCATGTGTGCTTATATCTGTGTGTATGTATCTGTGTGTGTGTATGTGTGTGTATATCTGTGTATGTGTGTGTGTATCTGTGTGTGTGTGTGTATATATTTGTATGTGTGTGTGTATCTGTATCCACATGTATGTGTGTCTGTGTACATATCTGTGCATGTGTGTGTATCTATATCTTGCGTGTTTATATCTGCACGTGTGTGTATCTTTTCATAATGTGGAGATGCCGGCGTTGGACTGGGGTGAGCACAGTAAGAAGTCTTACAACACCAGGTTAAAGTCCAACAGGTTTGTTTCAAACACGAGCTTTCGGAGCACGGCTCCTTCTTCAGGTGAAGAAGGAGCCGTGCTCCGAAAGCTCGTGTTTGAAACAAACCTGTTGGACTTTAACCTGGTGTTGTAAGACTTCTTACTGTATCTTTTCATAGTAATTTCATTGCAGTGTTAATGTAAGCCTACTTGTGACAATAAAGATTATTATTATCTGTGGGTGTACCTATTTGTCTATATGTGTGTGTGTCTGAACGTGTGTGTCTGTCTGAATGTGTGCGAGTGTCTGAATATGTGTGAGTGTGTCTGAATGTGTGTGTCTGAACGTGTGTGTGTGTGTCTGAACGTGTGTGTGTGTGTGTGTGTCTGAACGTGTGTGTGTGTCTGAACGTGTGTGTGTGTGTGTCTGAACGTGTGTGTGTGTGTGTCTGAACGTGTGTGTGTGTCTGAACGTGTGTGTGAGTGTCTGAATATGTGTGAGTGTGTCTGAATATGTGTGAGTGTGTCTGAATGTGTGTGTATGAACGTGTGTGTGTGTCTGAACGTGTGTGTGTGTCTGAACGTGTGTGTGTGTCTGAACGTGTGTGTGAGTGTCTGAATATGTGTGAGTGTGTCTGAATGTGTGTGTCTGAACGTGTGTGTGTGTGTCTGAACGTGTGTGTGTGTCTGAACGTGTGTGTGTGTCTGAACGTGTGTGTGTGTCTGAATATGTGTGAGTGTGTCTGAATGTGTGTGTCTGAACGTGTGTGCGAGTGTCTGAATATGTGTGAGTGTGTCTGAATGTGTGTGAGTGTGTCTGAATGTGTGTGTCTGAACGTGTGTGTGTGTCTGAACGTGTGTGTGTGTCTGAATATGTGTGAGTGTGTCTGAATGTGTGTGTCTGAACGTGTGTGCGAGTGTCTGAATATGTGTGAGTGTGTCTGAATGTGTGTGAGTGTGTCTGAATGTGTGTGTCTGAACGTGTGTGTGTGTCTGAACGTGTGTGTGTGTGTCTGAACGTGTGTGTGTGTCTGAACGTGTGTGTGTGTCTGAACGTGTGTGTGTGTCTGAACGTGTGTGTGTGTCTGAACGTGTGTGTGTGTCTGAATGTGTGTGAGCCTGTCTGAATGTGTGAGTGTGTCTGAATGTGTGTGTGTGTCTGAATGTGTGTGTGTGTCTGAATGTGTGTGACTGTATCTGAATGTGTGTGACTGTGTCTGAATGTGTGTATGTGTCTGAACGTGTGTATGTCTATCTGAATGTGTGTGACTGTATCTGAATGTGTGTGACTGTGTCTGAATGTGTGTGACTGTGTCTGAATGTGTGTGTGTGTCTGTCTGAACGTGTGTTTGTGTCTGCATGTGTGTGAGTCTATCTGAATGTGTCTGTCTGAACGTGTGTTTGTGTCTGCATGTGTGTGAGTCTATCTGAATGTGTCTGTCTGAACGTGTGTTTGTGTCTGCATGTGTGTGAGTCTATCTGAATGTGTCTGTCTGAACGTGTGTTTGTGTCTGCATGTGTGTGAGTCTATCTGAATGTGTCTGTCTGAACGTGTGTTTGTGTCTGCATGTGTGTGAGTCTATCTGAATGTGTCTGTCTGAACGTGTGTTTGTGTCTGCATGTGTGTGAGTCTATCTGAATGTGTCTGTCTGAATGAGTGTGTCCAAGTGTGAACGTGTCTGTGTTTGTGTCTTCCTTGATCTCTGTCACGATGGGTTGGTTTTTCCTGTGGGTTGGGTTTTGGAGTGTTTGGGGAAATATTCCCAGAGGTGACATTATAACTGCTATGGTTCCCTGTCCAATTAAGGGTGGTGGGTGGGCTCTTGAAGCTGAATGGCCAATCAGAGCCATTTCTGTTTGAAAGGAGCAGCGGGCGGTGAAGGAAGTTGAGTAGCAGAGCGTGTGCTTCAAAATGGACACTCTCTCTCTCGTTCTGGACTTTTTTTCAAAGCACTTTAATCAATAAATGGATCTTGCAGCCTGGTGGGTCGGGACCCATCTCCAGGGTTGCCTGGGGCTAATCCTGCACGCAGCCAGAGACCAGCACTACCACAGGCACCCTCCTCTTTGCCTGCAGGGTAATTAGAGTCAACGAGGCTCTTAGTGAGATTAATGACTGCGTGCTGGGTGGAGGCCCAGTTTCTCTCTCCACTAAACTGCAGGAACCACGCTGGGAAACCAACACGCTGGCCAACGCTAGCATCTTCCGACCCCACCTGGCATTCCTGGCTGGGCCTGAAAAATCAACTGTCTTTCTCTTTCTGTGTCACTTCTGTGCGGCCTTGTCTCTCTCTTGGGTTTCTCCCCTCCATCTCCTCCCATTCTCTCTCCCTCCCTTTCTTGCGAGGAGCCCCTCTTTCTTTTTCCTATGTCTATTTTTTCAATCTCTACTCATTTCTGCTAAACGTGTCTCAAATCGTTCTTCCCTTCCCTTTATAAAGTTATTCCGAACCCCGTTTCCGGTCCCTCCTCTTATGGGTTTACATGAATTAGGAGCAGGAGGAGGCCACTCGGCCCCTCCAGCCCGCTCCGCCATTCAACACGACCGTGGCTGATCGGATCTGTGGCGTCAACTCCACTTTTGGTGGCACAGTGGTTAGCACTGCTGCCTCACAGTTCCAGGGTCCCGGGTTCGATTCCGGCCTAGGGTGACTGTCTGTGCGGAGTCTGCACGTTCTCCCCGTGTGTGCGTGGGTGTCCTCCGGGTGCTCCGGTTTCCTCCCACAGACCAAAGATGTGCAGGTTAGGTGCATTGGCCATGATAAATTGCCCTTAGTGTCCAAAAAGGCGGTGTAGGGTTACAGGGTTACGGGGATAGGGTGGAGGTGTGGGCCTGAGTGGGGTGCTCTTTCCAAGGGCCAGTGCAGACCCGATGGGCCGAATGGCCTTCCTCTGTGTGATGATATAAATCACTGTAAATACACAAGGGGTTAATGTATATACACTACGACTAAGTAAACACTAGAGGGAGCACCAGAGACGTCATGACATGCAGACATACAGCTAATGAACAGATAGAATAGGACACGACCAACGGGCAGTCAAGACACCCAGAGGTGACACTACCACAAGAGGGCACTACACAACCCATATATAAGGACAGGGCACACATGCTCTGTCTCTTTCCACAGGCGACACTTAGAGAGTAGGACAGGGGCAGATCAGAAGCATCACACCCACCGCGTGGCTTAGAGCAGACTGGTTAGTTAGACTGAGTTACTATAGCAAGATTAGCAGGAGAGTCGAACTCATGGAGAGCTGTGCTGATGGTTCAATAAATCACATTGAACTTACTTCAAAGTCTGGAGTATCTTTTGGTCAAAGCTGCATTGAGTGGCAGCCTGTGTTATCCCAGAGTACGTAACACAACACTCTGCACTGTATATTCTATGATGATTCTATGATTCCTGCCCGTCTCCCATTGGTCCCCTTGTCAATTAGAACTCTGACCGACTCAGCTTTGAATGTATTTAGTGAGCCGGCCCCCTCTGCTTGCTGGGGGAGGGAATTCTAAACACTCATGGGCCCTCTCGAGAGAAGAGATTCCTACTCACCTCAGTCTTAAATGGCAAACCCCTTTATTTTTAAGTTGTGCACCCCCCCTCCATTGCTAGGTTCCTGTATGAGAGGAAACATCCTCCCATCATCAACCCTATCAAGCTCCCCCTATATTCTACATGTTTCCAGAAGAGCATCTCTCATTCTTCCAAACTCCAGTCAGGTCCAACCTGCTCAACGTTTCCTCCGAGGACCAGCTCCACACGCCAGGAATCAGCCGAGTCAATGTCCTCTTATCTGCTTCCAATGCAAGTATATCCCTGTTCAAGTAAGTGACACAATACTCATTGGTTGTGGTGTGACCAATGGCCTGTACGGTTGGAACAAAGATTCCTTTACTTTTATACTCCAGGCCCCTGTGTTTCTGGTCTGAGAGGCAGCACCACCAGGGGGCAGGAGTGGGGCAGTCGCAACATAGAACATAGAACGATACAGCGCAGTACAGGCCCTTCGGCCCACGATGTTGCACCGACATGGGAAGTCAAAAACTAAAGGCCATCTAACCTACACTATGCCATTATCATCCATATGCTTATCCAATAAACTTTTAAATGCCCTCAACGTTGGCGAGTTCACTACTGTTGCAGGTAGGGCATTCCACGGCCTTACCATTCTTTGCGTCTGGTGGACAGTTTAGGACTGGGGGTGGCTCTTTAAGTAGTGTGCACTCCCTCTGTAACAGTGGGTGATCTATACTGTGTCAGTCTCGCAACGCACCTTGTGCTTTTGAAACCACGATAATTTATGGTTGTGTGTGGTGCTGTGTACTGTGTCTCACTCCGGCATGCTTAAAGTGATCTCTTTTAACAGGTTGTGTGGCGTTGTGCCTGATGGCGTTGCTTCTGGGTCTTAAGGACGTCGTTGCAAGAATCTTCACCAGTGACCAGTGAGTACCCCTTCCTCGGTGTGAGTGGAAACGATGAAGAGAGGGAGGGAGGATGTAGGGTCGGGGTTTTTGAAGGGGGTTGAAATCCTGCCTCTGGAGGCCCGAGATATGAGCCAAGATCTCCCCCTCTTCCCCTCTCCGCGGACGGCACTGGGGCCCTGCGGTGCCGTCTGACACAGCATCTTGGGCTTTATTAATAGTGTATGGGGCAAGCAGGATGTTAAACGTGCACAAAACGACGACTAGGCCTCAACTGGAGTACTGCGTCCAGTTCAGGGCGCCACACATCCTACACAGAACATTGCCGACTGTATCCCATCTCAAACCCTGTTCCCCATTTCCTTAACCCCCTCCAGCGCATTTATTTGAAAATCCCTGTCCTCACTGACAGATTTTTCCACCGCCTTGTTGCAACCCGTCTCTGCAACCTCCTCCTCAACGATGAAAGCAGCAGCTTCCGTGTGTGACGGCGGGGTCTCACCTCATGAGAACATAAGAACTAGGAGCAGGAGTAGGCCATCTGGCCCCTCGGGCCTGCTCCGCCATTCAATGAGATCATGGCTGATCTTTTGTGGACTCAGCTCCACTTTCCGGCCCGAACACCATAACCCTTAATCCCTTTATTCTTCAAAAAACGATCTAACTTTATCTTAAAAACATTTAATGAAGGAGCCTCAACTGCTTCACTGGGCAAGGAATTCCATAGATTCACAACCCTTTGGGTGAAGAAGTTCCTCCTAAACTCAGTCCTAAATCTACTTCCCCTTATTTTAAGGCTATGCCCCCCTAGTTCTGCTTTCACCCGCCAGTGGAAACAACCTGCCCGCATCTATTCTATCTATTCCCTTCATAATTGTATATGTTTCTAGAAGATCCCCCCGCATCCTTCTAAATTCCACGAGTACAATCCCAGTCTACTCAACCTCTCCTCGTAATCCAACCCCTCCAGCTCTGGGATTAACCTCGTGAATCTCCTCTGCACACCCTCCCGTGCCAGTAAGTCCTTTCTCAGGTAAGGAGACCAAAACTGAACACAATACTCCAGGTGTGGCCTCACTAACACCTTATACAGTTGCATGAGACAAGCCAGGGTGCACACGAATGGAGTGCGACACCAAGTGGGCAGGTCGGGAACTGTCCGAAGGGATGTCTGATGGCACAGCCGCAGAGGTGGGCCTTGGAGAGACTTTCGAAGGTGAGGGAGAGAGATAACGGGCGGAATTCTCCGACCCCCCCGCAGGGTCGGAGAATCGCCCGGGGCCTTCGTAAACCTCGCCCCCGCCGTGGCCGGAATTCTCCGCCACCCGGGAATCGGCGTGGCGCCAAAGGCCGTTGGCGCCAGTCGGCGGAGCGGGAGCCACTCCGGCGCGGGCCTAGCCCCTAAAGGTGCGGAGAATTCCGCACCTTTGGGGAGGCCCGACGCTGGAGTGGTTGGCGCTACTCCGCTACGCCGGGACCCCCCGCCCCGCCGGGTAGGGGAGAATACCGCCCAACAAGTCCGAGGGGTTTAGGGAGAACGTTTTCAACTGTACACTGGGTTAGTGATTGAAGCCTTTGCCTCTAATACTGAAGCAGAGACATAGTGCAGAAGGAGGCCATTCGGCCCATCGAGTCTTCATCGACCAACTTAAGCCCCCACTTCCACCCTATCCCCGTAACCCAATAACCCCTCCTAACCATTTTGGTCACTAAGGGCAATTTAGCTTGGCCAATCCACCTAACCTGCACGTCTTTGGACTGTGGGAAGAAACCGGAGCACCCGGAGGGAACCCACGCAGACACGGGGAGAACGTGTAGACTCCACACAGACAGTGACCCTGCCGGGAATCTAATCTGGGACCCTGGCGCTGTGAAGCCACAGTGCTATCCACTACCCGTGTTGCCCTGTTAACAAGGATCACCACACCACAGGCGATGGGGAAGGTCAAGGGCATTCAGGAATAACCTGAGCCAGTACGGGAATTGAACCCGTGCTGTTGGCCTTGCTCTGCATCACAAACTAGCTGTCCAACCAACTGAGCTATCAATTCGATGAGATAAGTCGAAGTAGACCAGGGGTGAAGATTGGGGAGCCATGGGGTCACTACAGCACAGAATGAGACCATTTAGCCCATCGAGTTCATTCAGTTAGACTCATTGTCCCGCTCTATCCCCGTAACACTGCGAGTTTGCTTCCGTGCAAGTCTGTTTCCAGCAAGTGTCCATCTAAATTCCTGCTGAGATCAAAACAAAATATCAAGTCCTGGAAATCTTTTGAGATCGTTCATTGTCTCCACTTTCACACCCCTCGTAGGCAGCGAGCTCCAGGTCATTACCACCGACTGTATAAAAAAAATGTCCTTCCTCACACCTCTTGACCAAAACCATGAATCTATGCCCCCCCCCCCCCCCCCCCCCCCCCCCGAGTCCTTATTCCATCAGCTGATGGGAACGGTTCCGAGAAGGTCACAGCTCTACAGCTCTTTGGGAAGTCAGGGAACAGAGCGTGAATGTTGAACAGACTTTCTGATGGTCCAGGGTGGTCATTGTAAACACCTGACATGCAACACTTCCTCTCTCGCAAACAGGCAAATCATCAAACTGGTTTCCAAAACGATACCAATCTTGGCGCCTGTCCACCTGTGCGACGCCATAGGCTCGGTGAGTGACGTGAGATGTGTGTGTGCGAACCAGAGAACTCTGCTTTGAACTTAGATTCCCTACGGAGCTTGGCGTGGTGCATCGCCGCCAGACAGAACTGGGACAGGATTGCACTATCCTTTCTCCAAACTGTACTCGCACCTGGTTATCTTTATACTGGGGGTCCCACCTCACAAAACAACCCCACCTGTTCCGTTCCTGCCATTTCTCAGTTTTTAAAGTTTTCACCATTTACTCTGTAAGCTTCTGCTGTGTGTACCCTGCTCTGATTGCGACAATCCATAGAACCCCTACAGTGCAGAAGGAGGCCATTCGGCCCATTGAGTCTGTACTGACCCTTTGGAAGAGCAGCCGATCTAGGCCCCCAGCCCCATCCCCGTAACCTCACCTAACATTTTGGACACTAAGGGGCAATTTAGCATGGCCAATCCACCTAATCTGCACATCTTTGGACTGTGGGAGGAAACCGGAGCACCCGGAGGAAACCCACGCAGACACGGGGAGAACGTGCAAACTCCACACAGTCATCCGAGGCCCGCATTGAACCCGGGTCCCTGGTGTTAGACGTATTAGATGCTGTGGTATGAAGAGGCAAAAGTTCTGCTCCTTTTTCACCAACACACTTTTATTTCTTCCAACTGACTCTGCACAAAACTCTACACATCACCAGCCCCAGAGGCCACCTGAAGCCCCTTTACATATCAGTGTCAATCATTGGACATTTAACATAAATGAGACAACTAATTGCAATGTCTCTTAACCCACTACTTAACACCTGGAGCTGTGAGGCAGCAGTGCTAACAACTCTGCCATTTATTACATCTATTTCAGAAAGTCAGGCGATGAAAGTCATTTATAAGAATTTATTTGCAGAGATTCACATCACAAGCATGGATCTCTGAACCCAAGAACCATAGTTTTAATTGCATCTCTATTTTGTAGGGGCTCAAGTGAATCCCCAGTTGACACCCACTTACAATGAATATGCAATGAACATCAGAAAGGGGTTGGTAGAGCCATTGTTTATATATCTACACCAGGGGTGGGCAAACTTTTCCGTGCAAGGGCCACATTCAGAAATTCACAATTTTAAAGGGCCGCATTGTATATTAAGTAAAATAATTAATATTTTAAATAGCCAAAATAAAAGGTCTTTAAAGAAAAAAAAGTACATTTATTTGAAAAACAAAGTAACTCAGTTAGTAACAGAACAATGTCAATGAGAATGATGCATCTGACTGCAGTCATTTACCAGTTTGTTGAAATCAGGTGTCAAGTTGCTTGTGCTGATCCTTAACACTGACAGAAGCACAACCTGGCCGAGTCAACGATAAAAACGCGCGTAGTGGGGTGGATGAGTGGGGCTGCCTTATTGGTCGGTTTAGTTGGGTGTGCGACCAATAGGAGTCCAGGTTACAAACAATAATAAGGCTTATTGTTTGTAACCTGGACTCCTATTGGTCGCACACCCAACTAAACCGACCAATGAGACAGCCCCACTCATCCACCCCACTACGCGCGTTTTTATGCGGCCCGCCAATGAGGTGCCCGGAATCATAACCGGCATTTTTGAAAAGCCGCCGGGGAAAAGCCGCTGAAGTAAATGCGCTTATTGAATAAGCTCATTTACTTCAGCGGCTTTTCCCCGGCGGCTTTTCAAAAATGCCGGTTATGATTCCGGGCACCTCATTGGCGGGCCGCATAAAAACCTTTGTCGGGCCGCATGCGGCCCGCGGGCCATAGTTTGCCCACCCCTGATCTACATGAAGGCGATTTTGAGCCCGCACAGGATCTATAACAGTGGCGCAAAATCCAGGGAGAGTCGCATTTCCTAATTTCCCCCACCCCTCGCCAGCGACATCACAAGGTTCACGCCCACAAAGGACGGGGAACTCATTTAAATATATTTTACTGAATTTAAATAGCATTAAAATATCCGCCCACTCATTTATTTTGTGTCGAGCTGGCTCTGCTCTTTGGAGTTTAGAATAATGAGTGATGACCTATTGATACATAAAAAATTAATTGTGGAGTTGATCAGGCATGGTTTTATTCAATGGTGGAGCAGGCTCAAGGAGCAGTATCATAGATCCCTACAGTGCAGAAGGAGGCCATTCGGCCCATCGAGCCTGCACCAAGCCTCTGAAAGAGCACCACCCAAGCTCACTTCCCCACCCTATCCAATAACCCCTTAACCTAAGCTACACATCCATGGACACTAAGGCATTGTGAGGCAGCAGTGCTAACCACTGTGCCACCGCGCCGCCCCAATTCCTGCTCCTGTTTCTTATGTCGTTTTGAATAACTTTTATTCCTTTCAACCCCGTAGAACCATTTTCCCTTTGTTCGCTCGAATGACAATATTTCACCCCTAAAACCAGCTCTAATTTTGTACTTCTCCACTGAAAGAACAAAGAAAATTACAGCACAGGAACAGGCCCTTCGGCCCTCCCATCCTGCGCTGATCCAGATCCTTTATCTAAACCTGTCGCCTATTTTCCAAGGATCTACTTCCCTCTGTTCCCCGCCCGTTCATATATCTGTCTAGATACATCTTAAATTACGCTATCGTGCCCGCCTCCATCACCTCCGCTGGCAAAGCGTTCCAGGCACCCACCACCCTCTGCGTAAAAAACTTTCCACGCACATCTCCCTTAAACTTTTCCCCTCTCACTTTGAAATCGTGGCCCTTCGTAATTGACACCCCCACTCTTGGAAAAAGCTTGTTCCTATCCACCCTTCCATACCTCTCATAATTTTGTAGACCTCAATCAGGTCCCCCCTCAACCTCCATCTTTCCAACGAAAACAATCCTAATCTACTCAACCTTTCTTCATAGCTAGCACCCTCCATACCAGGCAACATCCTGGTGAACCTCCTCTGCACCCTCTCCAAAGCATCCACATCCTTCTGGTAATGTGCCGACCAGAACTGCATGCAGTATTCCAAATGTGGCCTAACCAAAGTCCTATACAATTGTAACATGACCTGCCGACTCTTGTACTCAATACCCGTCCAATGAAGGGAAGCATGCTGTATGCCTTCTTGACCACTCTATCGACCTGCGTTGCCACCTTCAGGGTACAATGGACCTGAACTCCCTGATCTCTGTCCATCAATTTTCCCCAGGACTCTTCCATTGACCGTATAGTCTGCTCTTGAATTGGATCTTCCAAAATGCATCACCTCGCATTTGCCTGGATTGAACTCCATCTGCCATTTCTCTGCCCAACTCTCCAATCTATCCATATTTTGCTGTACTCTGACAGTCCCCCTCACTATCTGCAACTCCACCAATCTTAGTATCATCTGCAAAGTTGCTAATCAGACCACCTATACTTTCGTCCAGATCATTTATGTATATCACAAACAACAGTGGTCCGAGCACGGATCCCTGTGGAACACCACTAGTCACCCGTCTCCATTTTGAGACACTCCCTTCCACCACTACTCTCTGCCTCCTGTTGCCCAGCCAGTTCTTTATCCATCTAGCTAGTATACCATGATCCCCATGCGACTTCACTTTTTCATTCAACCTGCCATGGGAAACCTTATCAAACGCCTTACTAAAGTCCATGTATATGACATCTACAGCCCTTCCTTCATCAATTCACTTTGTCACTTCCTCAAAGAATTGTATTAGGTTTGTAAGACATGACCTTCCCTGCACAAAACCATGCTGCCTATCACTGATAAGTCTATTTTCTTCCAAATGTGAATAGATCCTATCCCTCAGTATCTTCTCCAACAGTTTGCCTACCACTGACGTCAAGCTCACAGGTCTATAATTCCCTGGATTATCCCTGCTACCCTTCTTAAACAAAGGGACAACATTAGCAATTCTCCAGTCCCCCGGGACCTCACCCGTGCTCAAGGATGCTGCAAAGATGTCTGTTAAGGCCCCAGCTATTTCGTCCCTCGCTTCCCTCAGTAACCTGGGATAGATCCCATCCGGACCTGGCGACTTGTCCACCTTAATACCTTTTAGAATACCCAAAACATCCCCTTTCCTTATGCCGACTTGACCTAGAGTATTTAAACATCCATCCCTAACCTCAACATCCGTCATGTCCCTCTCAAACCTTCTGGGGCTGGTTTAGCTCACCAAGCTAAATCGCTGGCTTTTAAAGCAGACCAAGCAGGCCAGCAGCACGGTTCGATTCCCGTACCAGCCTCCCCGGACAGGCGCCGGAATGTGGCGACTAGGGGCTTTTCACAGTAACTTCATTGAAGCCTACTCGTGACAATAAGCGATTTTCATTTCAGTTCATTTTCATTTCATTTCCTTGGTGAATACCGATGCAAAGTACTCGTTAAGAATCTCACCCATTTCCTCTGACTCCACGCATAAATTCCCTCTTTTGTCTTTGAGTGGGCCAATCCTTTCTCTAGTTACCCTCTTGCTCCTTATATACGAATAAAAGGCTTTGGGATTTTCCTTAACCCTGTTAGCCAAAGATATTTCATGACCCCTTTTAGCCCTCTTTGTTGCGCGTTTGAGATTTGTCCTACTTTCCCGATATTCCTCCAAAGCTTCATCAGTTTTAAGTCGCCTAGATCTTATGTATGCTTCCTTTACAGGGAGTAGCCAGTGGGATTATCAGAGGAACTGGGAAGCAGAAAATTGGAGCGGTTGCTAATCTGGTTGTTTTCTACGTTGTGGCGATCCCTGTCGGAACTTCACTGATGTTTTCCGCGAAGCTTGGAATTCTTGGTGAGCCCTTGGACAGCTAATTTTTCCTTCAAAGTAAATACATTTGGGCGCCTATGATTACCGTGGTTACGACACATTTGGAGAAAGACTCAGTCAGTGAGGTGGAGTTCAAGCGGAGGGAACCTTTCATAGGCCCCACCTCCTTCTGCCACCATGTGTCTTACGTGGAGAAGCAGTCAGGGGCGTGGAACGCAAGTGGAAACCCACCAAAACAATTTGCTTGTGGAGAAGTCATGAGCTGTCAATGGTAGGACGCCAGCAGTAAGCTCCCATCGCACTAGTCTTTGTGTTGGACCAAACTGAGTTCCGTTGTGGAACCCACCCCTTCCCTCCTTATCCATTCTTGGGAGAGGGTGAAGACTCAATGGGCCGAATAGCCCAACTCTGCTCCGATATCTTATGGTCGTGTGGTAGGCACATTGCTCCAGGTCTGAAGTCTCGTGTAGGCCAGACCAGGGCCTCGAGAACATGGCGGGGAGAGTGGGGTGGGGGGGGGGGGGGGGGGGGGGGGGTGGGGACCCGTGGAGTTTGGAAGGCCAAGGGGGGAGGGGGGGAAGGGGATGGAATGCGGCGGTACCCAGACAGGCTGGAGTTTCCCAAGGTAGAGGAGGAGTTGGTGCAGGAATTGGCGACCCCAATCAGGTTGAGGGAGGTGATGTAGAGCATGGGGGTGATGTAGGCAGTAAAGGCCCCGGGCCGCATGGGTTCCCAGTGGGGTTTCATAAAATGTTTGGGGGCTACCTGAGGCCACTGCTGGTGTGGGCATATAACGAGGCGAGGGAGAAGGGGGGCTTCCCCCCTACACTGTTGCAGGCTTCCAGGTCCTTGAAATGGATAAAGGACAAGGATCTGGAGCATTGTGGGTTGGCGGCACGGCAGCACAGTGGTTAGCACTGCTGCCTCACAGCGCCAGAGACCGGGTTCAATTCCGACCTCGGGCCACAGTCTGTGTGGAGTTTGCACATTCTTCCTGTGTCTGCGTGGGTTTCCTCCGGGCGCTCCGGCTTCCTCCCACAGTCAAAAGATTTGCAGGTTACGTGGATTGGCCATGATAAAGGGGCTGGTTTAGCATAGGGGCTGGTTTAGCACAGGGCTAAATCGCTGGCTTTGAAAGCAGACCAAGGCAGGCCAGCAGCATGGTTCAATTCCCGTACCAGCCTCCCTGAACAGGCGACGGAATGTGGCGACTAGGGGCTTTTCACAGTAACTTTATTTGAAGCCTACTTGTGGCAATCAGTGATTTTAAAAACTTTTAAAAGTTTTTTTAAATTGTCCCTAGGTGCGTTACAGGGGTAGGATGGGGACTTGTGTCTAGGTATGGTGCTCTTCAGAGGGTCGGTGCAGACTAGATGGGCTGAATGGCCTGCTTCTGCACTGCAGATTTTCCACATACCGCCCTATATCTTTATTGAACCTAGACGCCACGTTGTTGGCGAAGGTGTTGGCTTCGCGAATCGAGGACTGCATGCTGGGGGTGAGAGGTGAGGAGTGAGACTGAATCCTGGGGGTGAGAGGCGAGGATCAAACAAGTTTTATGAAAGGGAGGCAGGTGGCGGCGATTGTGAGGAGGGTACTCAATGTTATTATGATACCTTCAGAGGGGCAAGAGGTGGAGCTGGTGGTGGCGATGGACGCAGACAAGGCGTTTGACTGGGCGGAGTGGGAATATCTGTGAGAGGTGCTGGGGCGGTTCGGGTACGGGTAGAGGTTTGTGGACTGGGTCCAGTGGTTGTACACGGCACCGGTCACAAGTGTGCAGACAAGCTGAGTGAGTTTGTGATATTTTAGGGTGCGTCTGGGGACGAGGCAGGGGTGCCCGCTCTCCCCGTTGCTCTTGGCAAAAGCCACCGGCAATGGCACGTCGGGTGTTGGGGGATTGGAGAGGGATTTTGTGTGTGGGGGAGGGGGGGGGGGGTGTGCGCAGATCATAGGGTCTTGCGGTACGCGGACAAGCTGTTGTTGTACATTTCGGACCCATTGGGCAGTATTGGAGGCATTATGGGGATTGTGGAGGAATTTGGCCAGTTACCTGTGTATAAGTTGAATATGGGAAAGAGCGAGGTGTCCCCGATTGAGACTAGAGGGCAGGAGAGGAGATGAGGGGAGCTGCCATTCAAGGTAGTGGGGGTGAGTTTTAGATGAGTCCAGCTGCATAAGCTGAAATTGACTCGGTTGGTGGAGCGGATGAAGTGGGAGGGGGGGGGGTTAAAGAGATGGGATGTGCCGTCGCTGCCACTGGCGGTTCAGGTGCAGACAGTAAAAATGACTGTCCGGCCAAGGTTTCTGTTTGCATTTCAGAACCTCCCATTCTTCGTCCTGAAGGCATTCTTTGAAAAGGCCAATGCGCAGATTTCTGGATTTGTTTGGGTGGGGTCGACCCCATGGGCCAGGAGGGGTTTTCTGGAATGGGGCTGAGGAGGGAGGGGGGGGGGGGGGGGCTGGTATTGCCGAACGTGATGAACTATTATTGAGTGGTAAACATTGCCATAGTCAGGAAATAGGTAGCGGGCACCGATCTGTAACAACCATAGGTTTGTGCCGGGACGTGTTTGGGGGGGGGGGGTGCGGAATGTGAGGATTCGGGGGTGGCTACAGGCAGGAATTGAGCGATTCAGAGGCCTGTTTATAGGGGGCAGATTTGCGAAGCTGGAAGGCCTGGAGGAAGAGTACGAGTTGACCGGGGGGGGGGGGGGGGGGGGGGCAGTGGTTTTTGGTCCCCCCAGGTCCGGGATTTTGTGAGGGGAGAGTTGCCATATTTTCCCGGGATACCTTCCCCGGGGTTGCAGGATGAGGTACTGTCGCAGGAGGAGTTAGGGGAGGAAAAGACGTCTGAGGACTACACGGAGCTGATGGATTGGGGTGAGGGTTGGGGTGGGGGGGGGAGAAAGCAGAAGTGGGAGGAGGAGCTGGGGGGGAGGGGTTGGAGGGCCAGGACATGGGCTGAGGACCTGCGGAGGGTGAATGCATCCGCGTCGTGTGCGGTGCTAAGCCTCATTCAGTTTAAGGTCATTCATAGAGCACATATGACGATAGCGCAGATGAGTAGATTTTTTGAGAGGGTAGGGGATAGGTGTGGGGAGTGCGCAGGGAGGCCCGCAGATTGGGCATGTCCAAAGCTGAAGGGGTTTTGGCAGGGCTTTGCGGATGTAATGTCTGTTGGGGGTGAAGGTGACCCCGAGCCCAGAGGTAACGATATTTGGGGTGCGGAAGACCCGGGAATCCAGGGGGCGAGAGAGGCCGATGATTTGGCCTTTGCCTCCCTGATAGCTCAGAAACGGATCTTGCTGGGATGGGGGAACTCGGAGCCGCCGAAAGCGTGGGTGTGGGTGAGCAATTTGACGGATCCCCTGAGGCTGGAGAAGGTCAAGTTCGTCCTCAGGGGCAGCACGGTGGCACAGTGGGTTAGCACTGCTGCCTCACGGCGCCGAGGTCCCAGGTTCGATCCCGGCTCTGGGTCACTGTCCGTGAGGAGCTTGCACATTCCTCCCGTCTCTGTGTGGGTTTCACCCCCACAACCCAAAGATGATCAGGGTCGGTGGATTGGCCGCGCTAAATTGCCCCTTAATTTGAAAAAATGAATTGGGTACTCTAAATTAAAAAGAAAGTTCTTCCTCAGGGCATTGGTCGATGGGTCATTGACTTCTTTAAGGAGGATTGAGGGGTCAGCAAAGGCGGGGGCAGGATAGGAGAAGGGGGTGATATTGGGTGAGTGGGTGTTGGTTATTTATAATGTTGTATGATTTTTCTTCTGCCTTTGTTTGTTTATATGAAAATGCCTTGGATAAAATATTTTAAGAAAAACAAACTTTTCGCTTAGATGGCGCCCCAGGTGTATAGACATGAGTGAACCAGATGGGTTTTAAGAGGAATGCAGTCACATTATTAAGAAGACAAGCGTTCTATTCCAGGTTTATTTACTGAATTGAAACTCCCTCGGCTGACACAGGGCGGAATTGACCATATTTTTGTGAAGCAGTCAGGGTTAGACTGAAAACCGGCGTGTAGCTCTCCGGCTGCACACATCAGTTTTCTCTCCAGCTCTTGAGCCTCTTGAAAGAAAACAAAATGGGTGGGTGGGCGCAGTTTAGGGTGTCACTCTGGTGGGGTGGGGCTTGATGGAGCTGGCAACTGGCTCCACAGAGATCATGGCGACGTCTTCAAAGGGTGCTCCGCCCCCTCCAATACCCATCCAATCAGTGAGGTATCAGTAGCTCACCCCCCCCCCCCCCCCCAGATCTTGGACAATCATCAGGGTGTGCTGAACGTATTGTACTAACCATTCGCCACTGTATTACATTGTATCACGCTGTTGCCCATGTGGGCTCCACCTATGGACCATTGTACTGTACTACACGGAATGTATCATGTGGGTGCCCTTGTGGGCTCCGCCCCCTTGAGAGGAGGTATAAAGGGCAGCTGCCCTGTAAGCGGCTCTCACTTGCAGAGCAGTCGCAGGCAGGCACTGTTCTAGTCGATTAAAGCCACTGTTCACTTCAACTCTCTGTCTCACGTGAATTGATGGTCGCATCACAGGGGCTCCCCCTCCCACCCACTCCACCGCAGAGATTACCCCCTTCATTGCCTGCTCCTCCCCGAGCCTGCAAGTTGTCCCCTCACTACTCACTCCCCGCATCCCCCGCCCACCACACATAACTGGAACCCCCCCCCCCCACCCCCCACTTCTCGTGGGGCTCCCCCGGCACAGGTTGGGGCTGCCGCGATGACACAGTGCCAAGCTGGAAGTGCCAACCTGTGCCTTTGGGCGGTGCCCGGTCATGTCCCACTCCCTCCCCAGGGGTTGCACCTACCTCTGCGCCACCTGGAGGCATGCCCTCGACCGAAACCCGTCTCTCAAAGCCTGTTGTAACCCTCGCCGACGCGACGCTACGTTGGAGAGGATCGAATATTCAGCGAGGAGGATCCTGTGGTGGGCAGGGGGGCTGGCTAATGATATTAACATTTATTGAAATCCATTACAATGAGGTTCTCAGGAATTCCCGATTTTCTATGGATTTTCAGCCTGTCTCGCTGTTCTCTCTGTCGCCGAATCCGGGCTGAAAACCCCCCATGATTTGAACTCGAGCCTCATTCTGGCACCTGGATTCCCAGTCCAGTATGTGATCACCATGCCACCACCCTCGTAGATACTGTTCTCTTGGCATCTGTGTGGTTGGGCCAAACCAGTTAGTGTTCATGTACCCGCTGAGCGTGTCGGAAAGTACATCTCTTGTGGTTTCTTCCAGGTCTTTGGACGGGATTGGCAATTGGCACCTTTCTGCTGTCATCTCTCCTCTTGACGTTGATCTTTAGGATGAACTGGATCAGAGCTTCAGAGGAGGCAAGAGATTTATTCGGCAATCAAACCTGGTGGCGCCCGTGTTGGGGGCGCGTCGGCGTGACACGTTTGAAGCACGCTTAGCAGTGGGAAAGGAGTCAGAAAGAAAAAGTCCCACCTTTGAATCACAGACGGGCACTTTGCCCCTCTCTGTGGAGCGCCATAGTTGGGCAGGCCCAGGATTTTGCCCACGCCCCGTTCGACCTGGGTGCAGGAGATGCCCGGGAATGATGCCACTTTGGTGGGGGTGAGGAGGTCGGCGGGCAGGATTTGAGCTTGGGCTCACCACCCTTGGAGCAAAGGCGGAAGCTGCCAGACGGGGAGGTGAAAAATAGCCCTCAACCACCCCCCCCCCCCCCCCCCCCCCCACACTATCCTTTCTCTATTCATGCCAACTGTCTAGCATCCACCACGGGAAGAACCCAAGGGGCAGCACGGTAGCATTGTGGATAGCACAATCGCTTCACAGCTCCAGGGTCCCAGGTTCGATTCCGGCTTGGGTCACTGTCTGTGCGGAGTCTGCACATCCTCCCCGTGTGTGCGTGGGTTTCCTCCGGGTGCTCCGGTTTCCTCCCACAGTCACAAAGATGTGCAGGTTAGGTGGATTGGCCACGATCAATTGCCCTTAGTGTCTAAAATTGCCCTTAGTGTTGGGTGGGGATACTGGGTTTGGGGATAGGGATGAGGTGTTGACCTTGGGTAGGGTGCTCTTTCCAAGAGCCGGTGCAGACTTGATGGGCCGAATGGCCTCCTTCTGCACTGTAAATTCTATGATAATCTATGAAACCCAGGAATCATGTTGAGTCAGAATGCAATTATGTGTCTATTGACAATTTCACTATATGAAAAGAATTCTCATTGACAAAAAAAAAATCAACTACATTGACATTTCTTCAACCAGTCACTTACGAACGCAAGCATTTTGATTATATAACCATTTGGAGCTGTCACTCAAACTGCTCACTTTACAGGCATCCCTTTGCAGGGCGATTAGAACACCAATGTACCCATCGGGGATGATGGGATTGGGTGTAATGCTGGTTTTAGAGTCCACATGATTTTACCCTCCGTTTGACGTCAACGTCAAGCGTATATAAAACTGGTGTTCTATGTTCCCTGGGTCTCCCAGGCAGCACATTAGCTTAAAATTACCCCCAAGTTAAATACCTAAGCATGAGGAGTGTTTGTGGGCATATTGTGACTATAATTACCAAACTGCCGAGGGTGCAAATAAACAATTTAACCTTTAACTCCAATTACATTTTCCCTCAGGCTCAAGAGAGAACAGGATTGAGGAAGAGAATGGGACCAAACACAGTTGCTGAGACAGATGCCTCTGTCCATGGTAATGTCACAGATGCAGGGTGCGATGATATGCATGAGCAATAATGATGTACACGACCTCCGACCAGCAGGTGGCAGTGTAAATCTACCATGTGACTCTGTACCTCGAGGAGTTGGGAGATAGTCGTGTTGGTGGATAGTCAGACTTGCAGTAGCTCGAGGATAATTTGTTAGTATTCGTAGATTGTAATATATTTCTTCTCATTATCTTTCCCCCTCATTTGTCGTGGCAGCACGGTAGCACACTGGTTAGCACAGATGCTTCACAGCTCCAGGGTTCCAGGTTCGATTCCCGGCTGGGGTCACTGTCTGTGCGGAGTCTGCACGTTCTCCCCGTGTCTGCGTGGGTTTCCTCCGGGTGCTCCGGTTTCCCCCCACAGTCCAAAGATGCGCAGGTTAGGTGGATTGGCCATGCTAAATTGCCCTCAGTGTCCAAAAAGGTTAGGTGGGGTTACTGGGTTACGGGGATAGGGTGGAGGTGTGGCTACTTGCAATCTTAGGTGGGGTACTCAAATAACAGAGGTCCCAACACTGATCCCTGCGGGAAGCCACTAGCTACTTGCAATGGCTTAGGTGGGGTGCTCTTTCCAAGGGACGGTGCAGACTAGATGGGCCAAATGGCCTCCTTCAGCAATGTAGATACTATAATTCTATGTATGATAATAAATTACTTTAACTAGGGGGCGGTATGGTGGCGCAGTGGTTAGCACTGCTGCCTACAGAGCTGAGGACCCGGGTTCGAATCCCGGCCCCGGGTCACTGTCCGTGTGGAGTTTGCACATTCTCCCCATGTCTGCGTGGGTCTCACCCCCACAATCCAAAGATGTGCACGTTAGGTGAAATGGCCACGCTAAATTGCCCCTTAATTGGAAAAGAAATAATTGGGTATTCTAAATTTACATATTAAAAAATTACTTTAACTAGTCAAGAACTAGATGATCTACCGTTACTATGTACCACAGGACAAAAACATGACACACAGCACTAAATAATAATGATAATATTTATTGTCACAAGTAGGCTTACATTAATACTGCAATGAAGTTACTGTGAAAAGCCCCTAGTCGCCACATTCCGACGCCTGTTCGGGTACACAGAGGGAGAATTCAAAATGTTCAAATTACCTAACAGCACATCTTTCGGGACTTGTGGGAGGAAACCGGAGCACCCGGAGGAAACCCACGCAGACACGGGGGGAACGTGCAGACTCCGCACAGACAGTGACCCAAGCCGGGAATCGAACCTGGGACCCTGCAGCTGTGAAGAAACAGTGCTAACCACTGTGCCACTGCGCTGCCCATATGTAGCCACAGGCATCAGGAGCGCAAAATTCAAAGTATACGCCTGTGTGTATAATTTCCAATATTCACCCTCATGAAAACCCCTGGTGATCTCAGTGGGTGATTCACTCCTTGCTGTCTGCTGTGCACCTTGTTGATGACGATTGTTCCAAGACTGTTACAGTAAAACGTTGCCCTTGCGATTTACTCAAAACCGATCTGAACAGCCACCCAGCTCCATCAGGGGCACACTGTAGCTGCGCAGTGTGCGCCATCGCTTCTGTCAGATGCACTGCAGCAACTTGCCAAGGCCTTTCATAGATCATAGAATTTACAGTGCAGAAGGAGGCCATTCGGCCCATCGAGTCTGCACCGGCTCCTGGAAAGAGCACCCTACCCAAGGTTAACACCTCCACCCTATCCCCATAACCCAGTAACCCCATCCAACACTAAGGGTAATTGAAATGAAATGAAATGAAAATCGCTTATTGTCACGAGTAGGCTTCAATGAAGTTACTGTGAAAAGCCCCTAGCCGCCACATTCCGGCGCCTGCCCGGGGAGGCTGGTACGGGAATCAAACCGTGCTGCTGGCCTGCTTGGTCTGCTTTAAAAGCCAGCGATTTAGCCTGGTGAGCTAAACCAATTTTGGACACTAAGGGCAATTTATCATGGCCAATCCACCTGACCTGCACATCTTTGGACTGTGGGAGGAAACCGGAGCACCCGGAGGAAACCAATGCACACACGGGGAGGATGTGCAGACTCCACACAGACAGTGGCCCAAGCCAGAATCGAACCTGGGCCCCTGGAGCTGTGAAACGATTGTGCTATCCACAATGCTACCATGTTGCCCTTCCCCATAATGGGGAGCAGCACTCCCCATAAATCACGACCTCTTATCGCCGAGAAACACATGGAGCGTACCGACGCTCGGTCACACAGCACCCTGATTTGCAACCACAATTATCACTCTTTCACCATCGCTGCACCCAAAACCCTGGAGCTCCCTGCCTAGCACGGTAGCATAAGTGGATAGCACTGTGGCTTCACAGCGCCAGGGTCCCAGGTTCGATTCCATGCTGGGTCACAGTCTGTGCAGAGTCTGCACGTTCTCCCCGTGTGTGCGTGGGTTTCCTCCGGGTGCTCTGGTTTCCTCCCACAGTCCAAAGACGTGCAGGTTAGGTGGATTGGCCATGCTAAATTGCCCTTAGTGTCCAAAAAGGTTAGGAGGGGTTATGGGGATAGAGTGGAAGTGAGGGCTTAAATGAGTCGGTGCAGACTCAATGGGCTGAATGGCCTCCTTCTGCACTGTATGTTCTATGTTCTAACAGCACTGCGGGTGTACCCACGCTACATGCATGGACTGTAGCGGGTCAACAACACTGCTCACCACCTCAGGGGCACAGGAATGTGGGAAATAAATCCTGTCTTTGCCAGTGACACCTGCATCCTGAGAGTATATTACGAAATGAATTGAATTAGTTTTGAATTGCTGGCAATGGTGCATGGAAATGCACCAACCAGTTTGTACACATCAAACCCCTCCCAACTGAAAATGCAAATAAGTGACCGAATCATCTTTTTTTTGCAAACCAATGTTAGAAAAGGTGTAAAACTTCATTGGGGACAAGGTCACCTCACCCAAATTTGGAGGAGATAATGGACCAAGTAGGGACTGCAGTGTTTATCTGACAAAATCTGTGCTAACAATGGAGCTAGTGTTACAAAGAACAAAGAAAATTACAGCACAGGAACAGGCCCTTCGTCCCTCCCAGCCTGCGCCGATCCAGATCCTTTATCTAAACCTGTTGCCTAAAGAACAAATAAATTACAGCACAGCAGGTAATAGTGCAACTCTTGTGTTTCAGATCTTACGGAAGATGGAATCTCGGTATCATCACAGAACAGGGAAGAACCAGACCAGTTGGAATGCACCATATTGATAGCAAGCAGCAGCTTCAACCTCACGGCTGACATCTTGTCGCCTATCCAACTGATCATTCGTCGTGGGCTAGCCGTCCTAGCAGGGCTGGTGGTACTGGCCGTTGGGATTGCTGTCCACTTTACTGTCGAGATGTGACTTCAAAAGAACCCCCTCACAAGAGCCTTTCTGCGGGCGGTGGATATCGAAGAGTGAAAGCCTTCTCCAATGGGACTAACCCTCACCTCCTCCGCCAGAGTTCCTTCAACCCAACTGATTTTGACTCCATTAAAATCTTTCGAGTGAAAGCCAGGTGGGTTTATTAAGGAAGGGAGAACCCTCTCGGAATGGTTACTGCCCTTGAGTCCAAGAGGAAAATTACCCTCATTGAGTTCTCCAAAACCATCAAACCAGATTCAAGGGGTTCATCAAACAAATTGAAGAGGGGAGGGTGACATCATTTTGGCAACACCATTACTTAGGGGATATTTTTCTACTTTCTTTAAGCAAGCCCAAACAGAAACACTTAATTCCATTAATCTGCTTTGTGCTGAAGTTCATGCCTCAGAGATGAAAGATTGGGTGCGAATGTATGACAGCACCCAATCAGGTTAGCCTCTTGCTGTAGTTCATAAAATGTGTATTTTCAGTCCTTCTAATTAGTCATGCAGTTGATGGATATTTAACATGTTGGGAACATTCATGTATAAGTTATACCAATAAATTGAAGAGTAGAAGACGTTCTCTCTATAACATTGTCCTATTGGGGCGTGAATGGTGATGGGAGGGGAAACCCGCCCGAGAGGCCCGGATCGCGTCTTACTGCGGCACGAATTCTCACCGCCCGCCCCTGGCCAGTGATGTAACAGGAGCCCTGACATTGAAGATCAGGAACCCTATTATAATGAATCTGAATCTAACTATCAGTCCTCTACCACAGATCACCCCCCCTCTTCCCCCACCGTTAGATTATCCATTCACATCAGCATGCCGGCTTGACTGATAACTATCTCGCGTGGCATGCACTCAGTGGGGGTACACGTCGAAGGGACTCAGTCCTTCACGTGAACTGTATTGCTGGAAAATTGAGCCACTTGGCGACTGAATCGCAATTGGGCACTGATACTTCCTGAAGCATTGGGGAGCTGAACTATCTCGGGGCTGGATTCATGAACTGTCTCTATTTGCAAAAAAAGAGCAATATTCTGGTTACCCATTAAATGAATAGACAGTCGGTTCAGTCCCGGGTCACTGTCGGTGCGGAGTTTTCACATTCTCCCCGTGTCCGCGTGGATCTCACCCCCACAACCCAAAGATGTGCAGGGCTAAATTGCCCCTCAATTGCAAAAATTTAAATAATAATAATAATCGCTTATTGCTGCAAGTAGGCTTCAATGAAGTTACTGTGAAAAGCCCCTAGTCGCCACATTCCGGCGTCTGTTTGGGGAGGCCGGTATGGGAAATGAACCCGCGCTGCTGCCGTGTTCTGCATTACAAGCCAGCTGTTTAGCCCACTGTTCTAAACCAGACCCTAAAATAGATAGAAGGTAGATCGTTAAAGAGGAAACATACCTTATGCCGTGTTCATAGAATCATAGAATTCCTACAGTGCAGAAGGAGGCCATTTGGCCCATCGGGTCTACACCAACCCTCTGAAAGAGCGCTCCACCTAGGCCCAATCCCCTACCCTATCCCCGTAACCCCACCTAAGCTTTGGACTCTAAGGAGCTTTTTTTTTTAGCAAAGCCAATCCACCTAACCAGCACACCTTTGGAGCGTGGGAGGAAACCGGAGCACCCGGATGAAACCCACGCAGACAATGTGAAAATCTCTCACACCCGAGGTCGGAATCGAACCTGGGTCCCTGCCGCTGTGAGGCAGCAGTGCTAACCACTGTGCCACCATTTGGGTGTATGGAAAAGTAGATTTTTTTTTTTGTAAAGAGATGAGAGACGGGTAGATGGTTATACTTGGAGCGATTTGCTTGTCCAAGTAAACGAATTCCAGAAAATGAACATTCGTGTACCGTCACTGCGGACCTGCGCACGGGGCTTGAGAAACACCGGGGGGGGGGCAGAGCCACGCAGCGGGGTCAGGCCAACGAGGTGAGGAGGGGACTGGCGCTCCCCCATGGGCGTCAGGGTCAACTTTCCGCTTGCCCCAGGCAGGGACGCCGCTAAAGTGGGAGGGCAAAAGCCTAGGGTCAAGGATTGGGGTTAGTTTCAGGCGGCTGAGGACCATAGGACTCCGTTTCCGCAGACGGGAGACACCACACTAGCAGATAAGCTGTTGAACGGCAGTAAGGGGGGGGGGGGGGGGGGGGGGGCAGGTCTCCCGGGTGGGACGGAGGAAGTGCCTGGTTGGTGATGGGGGGGGGGTACGGCATTAGTAAACATGTACGCCCCAAACTGGAACAACGCCAAGTCCGAAGGCAGATAGGTCCAGTCCCAGATAGAGTGCTAAATCAGGAATCAGGAAAGAGTTGGCCATTTTCATGGAGCAGATGGGGGTGGGGGAGAGTGGACCAGTGGAGATTCAACCACCTGAGGGAGGAGGAGTTCTCCTTCTTCTCCCATTTCCATAAAGCCTACTTTAATCCCAGATAGATTTCTTTGTGATAGGAAAGTCAGTGCTTCCAGGCGTAGTGACGCTAACCAGGGGCGAAATTCTCCGATGTCCGTCGCAATGCCCGGACCCGGCGGCCAGAAACGGCGCTGATCACTCCGGCGTCGGGACCCGCAAAACATCCCGTATTCTCCGGGCCCGAATGGGCCAGCAGCGGCGTTACGCAATTCACGTCGGTTTCACCCGCTGCGGAAGTGGCGCGTCGGTTGACGTCGGGCGAATTCATCAACGCCGCCCGGCCAGACATCACATAAAGAGCCACCCCCCCTGCAACCCACCGGCACTCGCAGTTTGTCAGTTCTCTCTCTTTCCCCGGCCTGTCACCCACCTCCACGCTGAACGGCGTCAACCATCAGCACTGGTTGACGCCGTTAAATACCTACTTTGATTAACGCCATCGTGACCCGTGGCCACATCGGCGGGACTTGGGCCCATCCGGGCCGGAGAATAACGGCAGCACATGAAACCGTTGCATCCCGCCGGCCCCCCACCATTCTCCGAGGCGGGCGGCGGGATTGGCGGCACGCCGAATTCTGGCGGGTGGGAGAATTCTGGACACGGCGGGAGCGGGATACTCGGCGGCCCCGGGCGATTCTCCGACCCTGCGTGGGGTCGGAGAATTTCACCCCAGATTTGTGAGGAACGGAAGTCAGTGATCAGGGGAGAAATAATTGTGTATGAGGCTCAGAGAGACGGGGAGGGGGGGGGGGGGGGGGGGAGAACGTGACTAAGCAGTGGCTGACCGACTCCATACTGGAAATGGAGTGGCAGTACTCCGCGGCCCCGGCCGTAAAGCTGCTGGCGGAGAGGAAAAACATTACATATGGGAAGGAGGCAGGGACACAGAATCTCTCTGTATGGGGACGACCTGCTCCACTGTGCCTCGAGCTCCCTAGCCAGGATGGGTAAGATAATGGGACTCCTGAGGGAGTTCGGAGCCTCTTCAGGATATAAACTCAACCTGAGCAAAAGTGAAATCTTCCCGGCGGGCCCCCAGATGGGAGGAACAGAGCTGGAAACGCTGCCGTTCAAATTCACCCGGGTTCAGATACCCGGGTGTCCAGATAACCCACAACTGGGCTCCGGCTTCACAAGCGGAACGTGTCCAGCCTGGTGGAGGAGGTGAAGGGAGAGCTGCGGAGGTGGAACTCACACCCGCTCTCCCTGGCGGGGAGAGTGCAGACAATAAAAATGAACCTACCGCCAAGGTTCTTCTTCATATTTAGATCACTCCCGATTGTCATCCCCAAATCCTTCCTCGCCAAGATGGACAAGCTAATATTGACCATCGTGTGGGTGGGAAAGAATCCCAGGCTCGGCACCTTCCGCCCTACAGAGAGGGCAGTGCTCGGGGGGCTTAACACTGCCGAACCTCCTGGCTAGGGGAGCTGGGGCGGAATGGGTACAGATGGAAGAGTCCTCCTGTATCGGAATGTCCCTGTGGCCAGTGGCAACCGCCCCACTCCCATTTCCCCCGACCAAGTACTCAATAAGTCCGGTGGTGATAGCCACACGCAGAACATGGAAGCACCTCAGATACCTCTTCAAACTCAAAGACATGGCTGTCGCTGCCCCTGTCTGCATCAATCATTGGTTCAACCCGGCCAAAATGGACGCCACGTACAAAACCTGGAGAAGGGAATAAATTATGTTGAGGGCCAGAGATCTATATGTCGAGGGTAGAGTAGCTACCCTAGGGGGACTAGCGGAGAAGCTTGAGCTCCCCAAAGGGAACGAGCTCCAATTTGTCAAAATACGGGACTTCCTCCACAAAGAAGGCCCATCGCTCCCCAGTTACCTGCACACACCCAATTGGACAGGACTGTTCGTACAGGATGAACTGGGGGAGGCAGCGCCGGCTCTAGGGTTGCTGGCGCCCCGGGCAAGCTGAACTTCGGCGCCCTTGGGGGGGGGCGGGGCCGGGGGGGGGGGCGGGTGGGGCCGGGGGGGGGCAAGGGGAAGGGCCGAGGGGGGGGCGGGGCCGGGGGCGGGGCCGGGGGGGGGGGCGGGCGGGGGCGGGGTCGGGGGGGGGCGGGACCGAGGGGGCGGGACCGAGGGGGGGGGCTGGGGGAGGGGGGGGCGAGGCCGAGGGGGGGCGGACCCGAGGGGGGGCGGACGCGGGGGGCGGACCCGAGAGGGGGGCGGACACGCGGGGGGGCGGACGCGGGGGGGCGGACCCGAGGGCGGGGCACGGGGGCGGACCCGAGGGCGGGGCGGGGGGCGGACCCGAGGGCGGGGCGGGGGGGACCCGAGGGCGGGGCGGGGGGCGGACCCGAGGGCGGGGCGGGGGGGCGGACCCGAGGGCGGGGCGGGGGGGCGGACCCGAGGGCGGGGCGGACCCGAGGGGGGGCGGACGCGGGGGGCGGACCCGAGAGGGGGGCGGACACGCGGGGGGGCGGACGCGGGGGGGCGGACCCGAGGGCGGGGCACGGGGGCGGACCCGAGGGCGGGGCGGGGGGCGGACCCGAGGGCGGGGCGGGGGGGACCCGAGGGCGGGGCGGGGGGCGGACCCGAGGGCGGGGCGGGGGGGCGGACCCGAGGGCGGGGCGGGGGGGCGGACCCGAGGGCGGGGCGGGGGGGCGGACCCGAGGGCGGGGCGGACCCGAGGGCGGGGCGGGGGGGCGGACCCGAGGGCGGGGCGGGGGGGCGGACCCGAGGGCGGGGCGGGGGGACTGAGCGGGGGGGCGGACCGAGCCGGGGGGCCACCCTGGGGGCGGGCGGCAACCGCGCATGCGCTGGTTGGCACCGGCCCAACTGCGCATGCGCGGGACCCGAGTCTCTGGCGCCCCCGAGCACATGGCGCCCCGGGCAGTCGCCCGAGTTGCCGGTGCCTTGAGCCGGCCCTGGGGGGAGGGTCAGTGTGCGGCCATATAACCACCACTGCTGGAGGAGGCAAGGGTCCCACTGGACGAAACAAAAAGGAAGTGGGAGGAAGAACTGGGCAATTGAGTTAGGGCGAGGACTCCGGAGTGAGATGTTACACAAGGTGAATTCCACCCCCTCGTGAGCGATGCTGGGCACGGCACAGCTGAGGGTGGATCCCAGGGCATTCCTGACCTGGGCACGCATGGGTGGGTTCTTTCCAGAGGTGGAAGACAGATACAAATGGTGTTGGTGGGTGGGGCGGGGTGGGGCCCGGCCAACCACTCCCACATGTTCTGGTCCTGCCCCAAGGCTATCTGGATTCTGGACCTCCTTCTACTTGGCCATGTCCGGGGTGGTGAGGGTTAAGGTGGGACGGCAGCACCTGCTTGAATGGAGATCGGCAACGCCACCCAGGGCTGCGGACCGGCTGGCCAACTCGGCCGAATTCGGGAGGGGGGGGGGGGGGGGGGGGGCGTCGGATGAAGGGTTTCACCACCATCTTCAAAGACTGTTCGCGTGACCTGCAGCGAACGTTTTTCATATTGCCATTATGTAAATGAAACTCATCTGTGAAAATACTTCAAAGCCAACATAATCTTTATGTAAACTTAATTTGCAAAAGGGCCAGCCATGAGGCAATGTTGCAAATTCAGTCAGCTCCTTTGGGATATTTCACTTTGACGTTGATCAGTGTATGTTCTGTGCTCAACTCCAACTCTTCAAAACATTTCCGATGATAATTGCGAAACGAACAGTTTCAGGTAAGGGTTTAACAAACAGTTATTTTGAAGCCTTTGGGAGCGTTGTCATTATGATGGAACTCAGCGTTATGAATCACCCACTGGGCGTTAACAGCAGGTACTGCACAAAGCTCTTGTCGGATCAGCGACCCAGGCTGTCAGTCCTGAGTGGCAGTGACTAGCAATAACCTGCATTTATATACAGCGCCTATCGTGTTCAAAAACGTGTCAAGGTATTTCGTAGGCGCATGATCAGACGAGTGCTGGCCAGTGAGGGGGTCAGCGTTGGCAGGGGCGTGGGGTGGAGGGGCTCGGTGCAAGTTAGGATATGGGATGCAGAGTTTTGGGTGTTCTCTCTGGAGGGAATTGCAGAGAAGAGCAGTCGGAAGAGGCCAGTATGTTGGTGCGGGGAGCGGCCACTGTCCGATGGTAGTCCTTTCAAGCTGAGGGCAACGTGGCAGCACAGGAAGACAGGTGGTGAGATCAGCCCACCGTGGGCATGAAGGTGTAAGGATGGGGCAGTCGGGGTTACAACCCTTGAGGAGCAACTCTCTGCTTTTGACCCAAATGGTCAAATGTCATTACAAGAGTGCGAATGCTGGAGACTATTCAACATGGCTGGCGGCAGCAATGCTGGCTAGGCCGGCACTTATTGCCCATCCCTAACTGCCCTTGAGAAGGTGGCGCTGAACCTTCCTCTTGAACAGCTGCAACCCATGTGGTGTAGGAACATCCACAGTGCTGTTAGGAAGAGCGTTCCAGGGCTTTGACCCCGCGACACTTCTTTTGTTTTATTTTGTTATCTGTGGTCTGTGTAGCCATCTAAGATGGACACTGGGCTACAAAATGGAGAACTGCTAAGACTGCAGGGAAAAACAGTCATAGTGAGGACAAACAGCTTGCAGAAGACTGTTTTGCATTCTGCACGTACAGAAACCAGTTTCTAGCCAGGTGCAGAGTTTCAGCCAAAGGTGCAAATGGGAAACAGATCTGCATAGTAATGAGGTGATCCAGATCCAGACCCCGGACAATAGAAACATTTAAGTATCAATGGATGCTTTTCCATAGACACCCAGACCGAATGGCGCCAAAGCAACCAACACAAAGAGCCGTAGGGACCGCCCCACCCATCGAGGAACGACCCTAAGATTGGGGAGTTTGAAAGATATCGATTGGGAAAGACCCAATCGATACCTAGCAGGTGAAAGAACCCGCCCCAAGGGGCACGGACTTCTAGGACCTATAAGAGTAGGTCCTGCACATGGTTCGGTCTGTTGTTTGCTCCGGCCCAGGTCTGTTGTTTTGCTCCGGCCCAGACCTGTTACATCGCATCCTGACTCCAGTTTCTTCACCGGCCGTTGAGCCTCAGCCATCGAACTGTAAGTGCCAACACAACGATCGCTACGTGATCCAGATCTTGCTAGCCCTCGACAACTTTGCGAATCAGAAAGTTACAGACCAAGAACGGGACGAAGGCCTTGCTCCCTGACCTTGCCTGTTCCTGTCTAGATAAGTATTTAGTTGTTTAGTATTAGAAGTAAGTTAGTCTCTTTAGCGTATGCATGTGTATTTATTATATTTGTTATAATAAACACCAATCATTTGGACTTACTAATCGGTGTACGGATTTATTACTTTGAACCTGACCTTGATATACTTGTGACGGTGTCTCAATACGGCACCTGGCGACTCCGAGCATAATTACACATACAGAGCCATAGTAGTGTTAAGCACACGGCCTTTAAACTAAGGCGTGTTAATCACACTCTAGTAAAACAAGCAACATTTAGTGGCGACTTCCTGACGGGACGCGGTTACAAGTGGCACCCCCACTCCGTGAGAACCCAGAAATTTGAATTAGAAATCTGATTGGAGAAAAAGGAAAAATCACAAGTAATCAAGGTGTTCAAACCAATAAAGATAATTCGGAAGTGTGTTTTGTGCATGCGAACTAACAGGGTTGTAAGGTTAACCTGAGAGATTTTTTTGTTGAGACAAACTGTCGGGAGTTTTGTGAGCGGAACATAGCGAAAGCCTTACCCGTCTTGTAAAACATTACCTCAACACCCCCTGTTCCAAATTTAAGTAAGAAAGAGAAAATGGCCATGCAGGCAATGGAACGCCTCATGAACCCAGAGCAGTTCTTGGTCGCAGCGACCAGCAGTAGCAGAGTAGGTCAGTGTCCCGTGTGGGAGCTGGAACTCCGCAAGTGTCTGAAAGGAAAGGGATGGCCCCTTTGGAACGAGTTCTGTATGAATGAGGAGACAGGTCCCGGAAGTATAGGACATACTTGGTGGGAGAACCTCTCTCAAATTCATAAGAAAAATCCGAGTAAAGCACGTAAGCCGATGGCAATCGTGTCCTGTTTGGCACAGTTGCGAGGCACTGAGGAGGTCGTTCAGACGCTCCGAGCAGAATTAGAAGAGAGAAATAGGATGAGCAAAGTAGATGTCAGGGACATAGAAAAGGAAAACATGGAACTAAGATGGAAGCTGGCAGAGAAGGGTAGAGAGGTGGATGATGCCAAGAGGGCACATCAGTCATGTCTAGCCCATCTGAGCAGTTCCCAGACCCAGTATGAAAAAGCCTATCAAGACGTGCAACGTGCCGTCCTGATAAGAGAGGAATCGGAAAAGCAGGTAGAGGCATTGCAGAGGCAATGCTCTGACCTTAAGGCAGCGTTAAGAGCACTCCATGCTGCCACCACAGAACAAAGACAAAGCACAGTGGATCATGCCAAGTGTAGGAAGCAGATTGCGGAGCTGCAATCTCTGCTTTCTGTACAGAATGGGTTCCAAAGCACTTTTGGAACACAGCTAGATGAGGAGAATGCCCCAGACTGGCAAGAATTAAGTGAGACAGCGCAGCGCTATGTTCAAGGAACATGTGCGCCAGCAGCGCAGCAGAAAAGGAAAGCACCCCAACCCCCCCACAGATCAAATAGCTACTGCACCTATGAATCCAGTCACCACCCAAAGGAAAGCGACCACAGAAGGCGCACCCGATATCACCTACACCACCCCCTTAACTGTAACCCAACTCAGGGACGCGTGTGAGAAAATCACTCCGTTTCTCCCCACCGCCGACCCCCACCAATTTTTCGCGAAAGTGAAACAACAGGCGACCATGTACGGCCTGGACGAGAGAGAGCAGGTTAAGCTCACGGTTCTGAGCTTAGACCCGTCTGTAGTAGCAGCCCTCCCCGACCCACAGAACGTTGGCGGAGGCACCCTAGAAGAAATGAACACCGCCATTTTAGATGCAATAGGATACAATAGAGGAGACCCAGTCGAAGGACTAAATAAGTGCCGACAAAAGAGGACAGAGCATCCCACAGCATTTGCAGGAAGGCTGTGGATCCATTTCACTGCAGTTTTCGGCGAGTTAGATAGAGCGCATTTGAACCGTGACAATATGGTCAAATGGACGCGCACCATAATCTCCCATGCCACAGATGCAGGACAGAGTGCTTGCAATAACTATGACCCCTCAGAAGAGGCCCATAACGAGAAATGGGTTCTGAAAAGATTGTCCCACGCTTGGGAACAATCGGTTAAGGGGAAAAGTAAAATAAAGACCCCAGAGGAAGCTCAGGCTGCAGCGGACATTCAAGCAGTAAAAGCGCACCAAAGCCCCGCATGGGTAAATGAAGGGAAGAACAGCCCTCCACAGAAGTCGCTCGAATGCTACAACTGTGGCCAATTAGGACATTTTGCTAAGGAATGCAATGCACCCCAAAGATCACAGAGAGGCCTGCAGACAGGCACTCTGAACAGAAATAGAGCAAAGCCGATCCATAGTATAGGAATACAGTCAGGACAGACCAATGTGGACGGAACGGACTGACGGTGTTCGGGCTCCCCCACTTGGGTCTGTGACACTCTTTGGGATCAATCCGGACGACCGGTAGTCACAGCAAAGATTAGAGGGAAGCCCATAGAGTTACTTTGGGACACAGGAGGGTCCCGCACCACAATTAATTCCACCACCACGGCACAGGCAGACATGTGGCCGACCACCTCCACCATCACACTTAGCGGTTTTACAGGACACTCACAGCAGGGACACATTACAGCCCCCGTAGCAATCCAGCTAGGGAACATCTCTACCAAACACACCGTCGTTTTAGTAAATCTTCCCCGTACAGCAGAATACATATTGGGAATAGACTTCATGAATGCCCATAGCCTGTCATTCGACCCAGTAAACCAGTGTGTCTGGCGAATGGCAAGGTCAGACAGAGCACCCGCTACTCTCACAGTAGGAGAGTATGCGAATCGGATTAGCGCAGTAGGCGACTATTCTTTCGACCTGACTACACTAAGCACGGACAAACAAGTGAGAGCAGTTTTAAATAAACACAGGACAGCATTTGCCAGTCACCGGCACGACTGCGGCAGAATGACTGGACAAGTTCAAGTTACCGGACCTGACCCCTGACCACAGAAACAGTACAGATTTCCCCTAGAAGCAGAGGGAGAAATAGGGAAAGTAATAGATAGCTTATTGGAGCAAGGTGTACTTAGGACAGTAGCCTCGACCAATAATGCTCCCATTTGGCCAGTGAGAAAGCCCGACGGATCATGGCGTCTGACCATCGATTATCGGGAGCTCAACAAAGTAACCCCAGTAGTAGCCCCCACGGTAGCAACAAGTCCCGAGACCATGCTCAAACAGGGACTCCACTCCACATATTTCACGGTATTGGACATTAGCAATGGCTTCTGGTCAATCCCATTGGCAAAGGCGTGCCAGTACAAATTTGCCTTCACATTCAAAGGACAGCAGTATACGTGGACATGCCTCCCACAAGGATTCCACAATTCCCCCTCCATTTTCCACCGACAGCTGGCGAATGGTTTAGAAAAATTTTCCCGCCCCGAATGTCTGGTACAGTATGTAGACGACCTATTACTACAGACAGACACAAAGGCAGAGCACATTACGCTTCTGGCCGAGCTCCTGGAACTTTTAACCTCGATTGGATGTAAAGTTAACCCCAGAAAGGCCCAGATATTGGAAAATAAAGTGATGTATTTGGGTACAGTCATCACGCACGGCAAACGCGAGATCGAATTCAAAAGGATTGATTCGATTGTCAAATTGCCCCTTCCCCAGAATGTTTCAGCCCTCCGGTCGTTTTTAGGACTGGTTGGGTACTGTCGGAACCATATCGATGGCTTTGCGACAAAGGCAGCCCCACTCTCAGACCTCCTTAAGAAAGGAACCCCCTGGGAATGGCTTCCGCAGCATACAGAGGCTGTGGAAGATTTAAAGAAAGCCCTTAGCGCAGCACCCGCGCTACAAGTCCCAGACCAACTCTCCCCCTATGCAATAGAGGTAGCGAGCACAGATCTGACCCTCTCGGCCGTGTTACTTCAGGAACGGCACGAGCAGCTATGACCCGTGGCTTATGCCTCAAGACTTTTAGACCCAGTAGAACAAGGATTCTCAGCCTGCGAGAGGCACCTCCTAGCAGTTTTCTGGGCAGTTCAATACTTTTCCTACATTACCGGACTCAACCCCATCACCATTTTGACCGAGCACACCCCCACACAGTTACTCCTAGACGGTCGACTGAAGGACGGTTCAGTTAGCCAGATTAGGGCAGCTAGGTGGACATTACTTTTACAAGGACGGGACATTACGGTTAAACGGACCCGGACACACACATTTTTAGCCGACAACCTCCAATATCCAGGACAGCCCCATGAATGCGAAATTGTTGCACCCCTACACAGCACAGGACCCTTCATAGCGAAGACACCCCCCAGGAAGATAGGGAACCCAAGACAAAGCCCCCAACACACAGACACGTGTGGCCCACTGAAAATATACGTGGACGGTTCATCCACAGTTTTAGATGGTGAGTGTATCACTGGATGCGGCATCTATGTCAAGGACGCGCAGGGTCGCGCTTTAGAGGAGATTGCATTAAAATTGCCAGGTCACTTAGGCGCGCAGGCAGCAGAGCTCGCGGCCATAGCTTACACAGTGGACCACCCCAATTCTTTCCCCAGCCCGGCAGACATATATTCGGACAGTCTATATGTCTGCAACAGTTTAACGGATTTTCTACCCCTGTGGAGGACACGAGGTTTTGTCTCCGCAGACGGGAAACCCCTTCCATCAGCCCCTTTACTCCGCCACATCCTAGACAAAGCGAAGGATAGGACCTTTGGAATTATCAAAGTTAGAAGTCACCATAGGTCATCCCCCCCTGGAAATGTAAAAACCGACGCACTGGCAAAAGCAGGTTCCAGGCGAGGACACTTTTGGACACCCCCAGCTAGCGCACCAGCTAGCGCCCCTGTGAGTGCAGTTCAAGTCTCACAGACGGACATTAAAGATTTAGCCGAGGCACAAAAGCAGGATAGAGATCCCAGGGAGATTTTTAAAGGGACTTTTGTGCCACAATACGATAAGTTCAGACACGCTTTGACCACACATGAGGGTGTGATCATCAAGGACCAGCTTTATGTGGTCCCGCAACAGGATAGAAATCAAATGATTGCTTTGTTCCATGACGGTCATGGACACCAAGCGATCGACCCGACCACGAGGCACCTCAGGCAACTCTATTGGTGGCCTAATTTAAGGACCAATGTTACCCATTACATCGAGAATTGCCTTATTTGTGCCCAGAATAACCCGGAGAGGTATTCCAAAAAGGCACAGCTTCGGCATACTCGACCAGTTAATGGCCCCTGGACAAACCTCCAGATCGACTTTATAGGACCATTGCCCCCTTGTAGGAATGGCTATAAATACGTGCTGGTTGTGATTGATACCTTTACCAAATGGGTAGAGGCATTCCCCTCAAGAACCAATACAGCTAAGACAGCTGCGAAGATCCTGACCCACCACATCTTCACGAGATGGGGTTTACCTAGAATATAGATTTAGACCAGGGATCTCACTTCACAGGACGTGTCATGAAGAACGTCCTGACCATATTCGGCATTAAACAAAATTTTCACATTGCGTATCACCCACAGTCAAGCGGGATTGTAGAGCGCATGAATCGGACCCTAAAATCGACCCTTAGAAAAATAGAACATAGAACATAGAACATAGAACGATACAGCGCAGTACAGGCCCTTCGGCCCTCGATGTTGCACCGACATGGAAAAAAAACTAAAGGCCATCTAACCTACACTATGCCCTTATCATCCATATGCTTATCCAATAAATTTTTAAATGCCCTCAATGTTGGCGAGTTCACTACTGTTGCAGGTAGGGCATTCCACGGCCTCACCACTCTTTGTGTAAAAAACCCACCTCTGACCTCTGTCCTATATCTATTACCCCTCAATTTAAGGCTATGTCCCCTCGTGCTAGCCACCTCCATCCGCGGGAGAAGGCTCTCGCTGTCCACCCTATCTAACCCTCTGATCATTTTGTATGCCTCTATTAAGTCACCTCTTAACCTTCTTCTCTCTAACGAAAACAACCTCAAGTCCATCAGCCTTTCCTCATAAGATTTTCCCTCCATACCAGGCAACATCCTGGTAAATCTCCTCTGCACCCGTTCCAAAGCTTCCACGTCCTTCCTATAATGAGGCGACCAGAACTGTACGCAATACTCCAAATGCGGCCGTACTAGAGTTTTGTACAACTGCAACATGACCTCATGGCTCCGGAACTCAATCCCTCTACCAATAAAGGCCAACACACCATAGGCCTTCTTCACAACCCTATCAACCTGGGTGGCAACTTTCAGGGATCTATGTACATGGACACCGAGATCCCTCTGCTCATCCACACTACCAAGAATTTTACCATTAGCCAAATATTCCGCATTCCTGTTATTCTTTCCAAAGTGAATCACCTCACACTTCTCCACATTAAACTCCATTTGCCACCTCTCAGCCCAGGTCTGCAGCTTATCTATGTCCCTCTGTAACCTGCAACATCCTTCCGCACTGTCTACAACTCCACCGACTTTAGTGTCGTCTGCAAATTTACTCACCCATCCTTCTGCGCCCTCCTCTAGGTCATTTATAAAAATGACAAACAGCAACGGCCCCAGAACAGATCCTTGTGGTACGCCACTCGTAACTGAACTCCATTCTGAACATTTCCCATCAACTACCACTCTCTGTCTTCTTTCAACTAGCCAATTTCTGATCCACATCTCTAAATCACCCTCAATCCCCAGCCTCCGTATTTTCTGCAGTAGCCGAACATGGGGAACCTTAACAAACGCTTTACTGAAATCCATATACACCACATCAACTGCTCTACCCTCGTCTACCTGTTCAGTCACCTTCTCAAAGAACTCGATAAGGTTTGTGAGGCATGACCTACCCTTCACAAAACCATGCTGACTATCCCTAATCATATTATTCCTATCTAGATGATTATAAATCGTATCTTTTATAATCCTCTCCAAGACCTTACCCACCACAGACGTTAGGCTCACCGGCCTATAGTTACCGGGGTTATCTCTACTCCCCTTCTTGAACAAAGGGACCACATTTGCTATCCTCCAGTCCTCTGGCACTATTCCTGTAGCCAATGATGACCTAAAAATCAAAGCCAAAGGCTCAGCAATCTCTTCCCTGGCTTCCCAGAGAATCCTAGGATAAATCCCATCTGGCCCCGGGGACTTATCTATTTTCACCTTGTCCAGAATTGCCAACACTTCTTCCCTACGCACCTCAATGCCATCTATTCTAATAGCCTGGGTCTCAGCATTCTCCTCCACAATATTATCTTTTTCTTGAGTGAATACTGACAAAAAGTATTCATTTAGTATCTCGCTTATCTCCTCAGCCTCCACACACAACTTCCCACCACTGTCCTTGACTGGCCCTACTCTTACCCTAGTCATTCTTTTATTCCTGACATACCTATAGAAAGCTTTTGGGTTTTCCTTGATCCTACCTGCCAAAGACTTCTCATGTCCCCTCCTTGCTCGTCTCAGCTCTCTCTTTAGATCCTTCCTCGCTTCCTTGTAACTATCAAGCGCCCCAACTGAAACTTCATGCCTCATCTTCACATAGGCCTCCTTCTTCCTCTTAACAAGAGATTCCACTTCTTTGGTAAACCACGGTTCCCTCGCTCGACCCCTTCCTCCCTGCCTGACTGGTACGTACTTATCAAGAACATGCAATAGCTGTTCCTTGAACAAGCTCCACATATCCAGTGTGCCCAACCCTTGCAGCCTACTTCTCCAACCAACACATCCTAAGTCATGTCTAATGGCATCATAATTGCCCTTCCCCCAGCTATAACTCTTGCCCTGCGGGGTATACTTATCCCTTTCCATCACTAACGTAAAGGTCACCGAATTGTGGTCACTGTTTCCAAAGTGCTCACCTACCTCCAGATCTAACACCTGGCCTGGTTCATTACCCAAAACCAAATCCAATGTGGCCTCGCCTCTTGTTGGCCTGTCAACATATTGTGTCAGGAATCCCTCCTGCACACATTGTACAAAGAACGACCCATCTAATGTACTTGAACTATATCTTTTCCAGTCAATATTTGGAAAGTTAAAGTCTCCCATAACAACTACCCTGTTACTTTCGCTCTTTTCCAGAATCATCTTCGCCATCCTTTCCTCTACATCCCTAGAACTATTAGGTGGCCTATAGAAAACTCCCAACAGGGTGACCTCTCCTTTCCTGTTTCTAACCTCAGCCCATACTACCTCTGAAGAAGAGTCCCCATCTAGCATCCTTTCCGCCACCGTAAATGGTTCAGGAAAACAATTCAACATGGGATTCAGTGCTCCCATTTGCACTAATGTTTATCCGCAACACGGTTTCAACATCCACAGGTTTCACCCCACACATACTCATGACCGGACGCCCTATGAAAGGTACAGAATTCCTTTTAGGACTGGACATGACTAGCCCTGAAGTGACGGCCCTCACACATGAGAAAGCTGTTAAAGACCTAGTTGAGACTGTGAGGTCTGCACAGATCGCAGCCCCAGTTCAACTGGGAAAAAGACGAAAACAAAGCACAGCTTGCTTTAATAAGAATGTACACCCCACAGAATTTCAGGTTGGACAACAGGTAATGCTATCTGTGTATAACCCCAGCAGTTTTTTGGCACCAAAATATTCCGGCCCGTACTCAATTTCGGACAAAATTAGCCCCTCAGTTTACAGGATAAAATACCCCAATGGAAAGACTGCGTGGTTCCATATTAACCAGCTAAAGGCATATGGAACACAGTCTAACCACGCACACCATGTCTTACTGGACGCAGCAGAACATCTCGCCCCGCCCACTAGAGACACGTTTCCACCATCCCCCTCACAGACCAGTTCATCATCGGACTCGCCCACGACTCCGCCCACTGACCACAACAGACCACTCCCCGGAACGCCCACAAGCTGCCACAGCAGAGACAGCGAAACTGACACTGACTTTCAGGACAGCCACAGCACACAACCCTACAGCCCCCACTGTAGCGACTACGACCTCGACTCCAGTGACCCCATGGAGGTCACCTACGTTAAATACCCAGAACCACCACCCGACCCCGACGAACCCGACAATGCCCCTTCAAGTTTAGACCCCACACTTTGGCACAGGGACAATTCATGGAGACTTGTCCGTAATGATGAAAGTGACCCCGGTCACATAACTCTAAGATTGCATGCCTGATCCACACAAGGGTGTGGGATCCGGGAGAGCAGGACGACACGGTGTCTGACTCCCGATACGGCAACCCCTTTGTGACCCTGTTCACAGAGGCAGAGGAAAAGTGAGGTGTCCAGATGATGTAAAATAGGAACCGCTTGAGGGAAGCGATATCCTTTCTGATGGAACCTGCACGTATGTTTTGTTTGTAAGTTTGCGTTTGTTTGTCTTTTTAATGTTAATGGTTCAGTTGGAGGTTGGCCATCTTCTTTTCAGCTGAAAAGCTTGTGACCACCTCACATGCACATCTAAAATGTCTGGAGCCCAGCTCAACTTTTCACAAGGAGCATCTTGGCTCCACCCTTGTTTTTTAGGTGCCCCTCTATTCGGAGAATAGAGGCTGCAACCCCACGGTTAACACATTCTTGCCCGTTCATTCCAGGTTACTCAGGCAGTGGAGAAACGGCACTGAGGACCCGCCCTGTCTGAGAACCCACTTTGGTCAGCCAAGCTCGGGTATGGCACAGCACGCCCTACCCGGGGATTCCATTCAAATCTTACCCGTAGCGGCCCATACACAACCCATTCGACCTTTTTGTTCCAAACTTTGTTTCATTTTTCGTTAGGTAGCCCTTAGGCCGTCATCCCACATGCTATTTACATCCAGGAACATTTGGATGGTAAATTTGCAAAGCCTGCGAGACGGCTCGCAGGAGGAAAGTTGTTAGGTGTATTTCTGCTCCTAAATTCGCTTTTGAAAAAAAAACTGAGGGGAGTCACAGGGAGTGACTTGGCCAGTCATTTAAGGGTCAATTGGAATGAGAGGACAGATACACTAACAGTACAGATATTAAACTGTGTATTGACAGATACTGTGCTTGATCCCATAGCTTTTGAAAGTCGAAGGAGGGTTCACGGCAAGGATCGGCCATACAGAAGGAAGAGGACAAAGAGAACGAAGAGAAGACCATGATGGAAGCCTACCTATTAGTTTTAAACGTTGTTGTATTTGTACATGTGGAAGCAAGTCACGTTTCCCCCAAAACCCCCGCCGTTAATGTTTCCCTCACACCAACTTCCCCGTGCTCAGCACTGATCAGCGAAGTTCAGACCTGGTGCACAAAATTCATGACATGGTACTCAATGTCGTATGTGATTGAATCACTGTTGGTGATTGCAATTCTCTGCTTCGTAGTACAGACCCTCAGGTTGAGGAAATGGAAAAGGAGAGCCTCCCGTTCCTGCCCCTCAACCATTTACGGAGTTCAATCCCCTATTTTCGGTTTTCACCAATCCCCCCAACCCCTTGATGCCTAGGAAATGAATAAAGCAATATGTGAATAAAGAAGATACTAATGTATTATATGGTTCTGAACTCGACTGCCGAGTCAGAAAGTGACATGTAATGTGGTGTGAATGGATAAGGTTTTTAGACTGTAATAAAATGTTTAAAATGAGATAAGGATAGTAGTTATGATAGGTAGAGGTTCCCGGTTATTGGTAATGCATGTCCCCTTTGACATAGCGCCAAGTAGAAATGTGAGATAAAATTTTTCTTGCCATAGTTAAAGACAGCGTAGACGCCCAGGAACTTACTAAGGTCAGGGAACCCAAAGAGGGCACCCAAAGGCACTCGAAGAAACATGCATAGGTGATCCTTCACAATTTCTCGTGAGGATCACAAGGAGGGAATGTAGCCATCTAAGATGGACACTGGGCTACAAAATGGAGAACTGCTAAGACTGCAGGGAAAAACAGTCATAAGGACAGCTGAGGACAAACAGCTTGCAGAAGACTGTTTTGCATTCTGCACGTACAGAAACCAGTTTCTAGCCAGGTGCAGAGTTTCAGCCAAAGGTGCAAATGGGAAACAGATCCGCATAGTAATGAGGTGATCCAGATCCAGACCCCGGACAATAGAAACATTTAAGTATCAATGGATACTTTTCCATAGATGCCCAGACAGAATGGCGCCAAAGCAACCAACACAAAGAGCCGTAGGGACCGCCCCACCCATCGAGGAACGACCCTAAGATTGGGGAGTTTGAAAGATATCGATTGGGAAAGACCCAATCGATACCTAGCAGGTGAAAGAACCCGCCCCAAGGGGCACGGACTTCTAGGACCTATAAGAGTAGGTCCCGCACATGGTTCGGTCTGTTGTTTGCTCCGGCCCAGGTCTGTTGTTTTGCTCCGGCTCAGACCTGTTACATCGCATCCTGACTCCAGTTTCATCACTGGCCGTTGAGCCTCAGCCATCGAACTGTAAGTGCCAACACAACGATCGCTACGTGATCCAGACCTTGCTAGATCTTGACAACTTTGCAAATCAGAAAGTTACAGACCAAGAACAGGACGAAGGCCTTTCTCCCTGACCTTTCCTGTTCCTGTCTAGATAAGTATTTAGTTGTTTAGTATTAGAAGTAAGTTAGTCTCTTTAGCGTATGCATGTGTATTTATTATATTTGTTATAATAAACACCAATCGTTTGGACTTACTAATCGGTGTACGGATTTATTACTTTGAACCTGACCTTGATATACTTGTGACGGTGTCTCAATACGGCACCTGGCAACTCCGAGCATAATTACACATACAGAGCCATAGTAGTGTTAAGCACACGGCCTTTAAACTGAGGCGTGTTAATCACACTCCAGTAAAACGAGCAACATCTGTGGGCTCAAAATCGGAATGTGCCTTCAAGCAGAGGACTCAAGCTGAAGCAGCCTGCGAGTCAGGACAGTGTGTTCCAGGATTATTATTTTTTTGGAGAGGAGAAAACAGACTCGTCGGCACTGAGGGAACCTCAAGAACCAGCATCGGTTTGATTGGCTGGCTGGCAACCTGGGTTGGCCAGGGACAGTGTTCTACTTGACAACAGTCAGTGATTGGTCACTGCGGGATGCTCATGAGGGAGCTGGGCAGAAATGATTAAACCGTGAACAAAGAAGGAACTCTCCCCCCACCCCTCTCTCTTTCTCGCTCTGTCCTGAAGCATGGTAGCATGGTGGTTAGCATAAATGCTTCACAGCTCCAGGGTCCCAGGTTCGATTCCCGGCTGGGTCACTGTCTGTGCGGAGTCTGCACGTCCTCCCCATGTGTGCGTGGGTTTCCTCCGGGTGCTCCGGTTTCCTCCCACAGTCCAAAGATGTGCGGGTTAGGTGGATTGGCCATGCTAAATTGCCCGTAGTGTTCTAAAAAGTAAGGGGGGTTGGGTTACGGGTATAGGGTGGATACGTGGGTTTGAGTAGGGTGATCATGGCTCGGCACAACATCGAGGGCCGAAGGGCCTGTTCTGTGCTGTACTGTTCTATGTTCTATGTAAGTAAGCGACCGCTTTATTGTTCTAAAAACCACATGTGCCTGGCACATCTTTGCCACATCGTTGAAATGATCTTCATTCTATAAAGAAAGTAGACAGCCGTGCCAGAGAAAACCCTCTCGCGCTTCGAAGAAGAAGCTTCAAAGCAAAAGCTTGAACACCTGAAAGACTTTAACTGCATCGGAGGTCTTTCTCCTTTTTACTTTATCATCACTTTTCTACCCTACCCTTTCCCTCCATATTCCCTCGGTTGGTTTATAGAGTGGGGTGAGTAGGAAAGGGATGGGGTTTTGGGTAAGGGGTATCGTTAGTTCAACAATGGGCGCAATCTAATGGAAATGTTTCTGAGTGTTGTTTGGAGGGGAGGGGGGAGGGGGGCGGTTGGCTGGGAGCTTTCCCCCAGCTCTGTTGGCGAGTTCCTCACTGCTAGCTAACCACGCTTAGTCACTTTTTTGGGCCCTGATGAGGGTGGGGGGTTCTCCCCAGTCAATACCTCCTCCAGAATTATTTTCATCACTGGGGGGCTGAACCTGCTGGGAGACCAGCTCCTCAGAGATCGGCGCATCATTTTGAAATCTCTAAGTGGGTTTGAGGGTCTCCCGCACCCCCACACCCATCGGCAATGTCACCCCCCACACACACATGGGCACACACCCCTCCAAGTAAGGGCACCCCGCTATGGGGTCGCTGTGTGCCCCCCTTTTCAGGCCTTTCAATGCCCCCTTTCAGGCCACCCTCCTTCTAGCACCCCCACCATTCACCCCCCAACCTTCCAGTGGCCTCTTTATTACCTCCCCTTCACCCCCCTCCACCTCTTCATACAAACCCTTAACCTTGGCAGTGCCACCCTGGTACATGGGCACCCTGACACTGCCAAGCTGGTACCCTTTCCGTGCTCCTGCCAGCTTGGCAGCGCCACCAAGTCACGTGCTCAAGTGCCAGGGGGCAAGGCAGTGGGCCACCCTGTTCTCTCTCTGACCATGCAGGGGCCTCCAATGGCCTAGGAGACCCCCAAGGTGCCATTCTGCCTGGTCCGCATTTGCGAGGACCTGTACTTTAAAAAAAATAAATTTAAAGTACCCAATTAATTTTTTCCAATGAAGGGGCAATTTTAGCGTGGCCAATCCACCTACCCTGCACATCTTTGGGTTGTGGGGGCAAAACCCACGCAAACATGGGGGGAATGTGCAAACTCCACACGGACAGTGACCCAGGTGTGTCCTGTACGAATACCGTGCCTGCCTGGGGTCTCCTCGGGGTCACCAACAGATATCGGGAGATGATTAGATCCGACATCAGCACGGTTAAATAGGACCTCATAGCCGTGGGCAGAACCCAGATCGCGATGCCTCGCGGGATCTGGTTAGATCTCGCGAGGCACAGCGGCCATTGGGAAGCTTGGGGGACGCCGCTCCAGCATTTCCCGCAGCGCCACACACCGATTCTGGCAGGACACAACCGGTACAAACATAGGAACTTAGAAAATAGGTGCAGGAGTAGTCCATTCGGCCCTTTGAGCCTGCACCGCCATTCACAATAATAATCTTTAATGCCACAAGTAGGCTTACATTAACACTGCGGTGAAGTTACTGTGAAAAGCCCCGAGTCGACACATTCCGGCGCCTGTTCGGGTACATGGAGGGAGAATTCAGAATGTCCAAATTACCCAACAGCTCGTCTTTCGGGGCTTTTGTGGGAGGAAACCGGAGCACCCGGAGGAAACCCACGCAGACACGAGGAGAACGTGCAGACTCCGCACAGACAGTGACCCGAGCCGGGAATCGAACCCGGGACCCTGGAGCTGTGAAGCAACGGTGCTAGCCACTGTGCTACCATGCCGCCCATTCAACATGGTCTTGGCTGATCATGCAAATTCACTATCCCACTCCCGCTTTCTCTCCATACCCCTTGATTGTGCCCCTTCTTACCCTGTGTAGCTCGTCCTGCCCTCAAAATCTAGTGGCACCCGTGGTATTGGCAGCCTGCTTCATTACAACCTTACTTAAAACACTATACATATTTCTTTCATGTTATACACAACATCCCGGCATCTGAACCTGCGCAAAGTACAGCCACAATTTTGTAAACGCATCTGCTGTCTTTCCCCCGAATGTACCTGCTGCCGTGCATTTAAATAAGTTCTATCATTGTTGCAGTCTCTGGCTGCCGGGATGCAGTAAAATTATACAAAGCACCCATAGTTCATGCAGCTACGTTCATCCTGCGTCCGTTGCAAAATCAGGGATGTTCCTGCGCTCTTATGTGCTTGTAGTTGTTCTGAGATCTCAAGAGCCATCACGAGTCCCTGCAGCTGAAGCAGCCGCTGTCGTTACAGCCTTTTGAATGTTTAATCTGAAAATTTTAAGGAAAAGTGTCCTGGTCGTCACCAGGTATGAGATGCTGTCCGTATGAAGCTTTTCCTGCATTGGCCGAACACGTATTCAGCGGTTAGTAGTTCTCATATTGTACAACCTTTTTATACCTACTTTCTTCGTGGTTGCGTGCCTGAGCCCGACCCTGACGTGCTTGTGCCTGTTTAGTTCGCCACCTCATTGTATAAACCATAACCTCTCCCCAACTATCTCAAATTCCTGAAGCTACTGCTAATCTTGTAAAGTTACTTGTAAAGCAAAACACAAAAGATCCATTCTGCTTGGGACAGAGTAGGTTAACTAATCTGAATATATCTGACAATTCAAAACTTAAGGTTTGCAATTCCCAATTAAAAATACATCTTCAGCTCTTTAAAAATTTACTTTGTCAGAGTTACAAAGCCAGAGGTCAGAGTGTGGACAGGGGCAAACCCCAAATCCAGCTCCGTGCCTGCTCCAAAAACCAATTCAAATTGAATCCAATTCATGGTCCCCACAAGACAGACATACCAGATCCAGGCATTAACAAGCAAGTTTTTTATTGGGTGGCGAATGTGGACAAGGTGCGGCGGTGGTGGGAAGGAGAAGTGGTAGAGTGGGTTAGGATGGAGGAGGAATCTTGTAAGGGGTCCAGTTTGAGGGCTATAGTGACGGCAGCATTGCCAATGGCTCCGAGTAGGTATTCAGGGAGCCCAGTGGTGCAGCCCACGGTGAAGATATGGAATCAGCTGAGGAGGCATTTTAGGGTGGAAGGGATGTCGGTGCTAACGCCGCTGTGCGAGAATCATGGGTTTGAGCCGGGGGGATGGATAGTGTATACAGGAGGTGGAGGGAAGTGGGGCTGGTCAAGGTGAGGGATTAGTGTTTGGAGGAAGGGTTCGCCAGTCTGGAGGAGCTAAGGGGGAGGGTAGAGCTGCCGAGGGGTAGTGAGTTCAAGCATCTGCAGGTTAGGGACTTTGCACGAAAGGTCTGGAAGGGGTTCCCTATATTGCCAGGATACACCCTGCTGGAGCGACTGCTGCTTCCGGATGTGGAAGGGGAGGGACGAATTGGGGATATATATAAGTGGCTGGGGGAGCAGGGAGCAGCCTTTTTTACTGTGCAACAGAATGTCCACTGAAATCGCCTGGCTTCCACATTTTATCAATTGGGATGCAATGCTTCTGGGTGAGGAAAAGGGACATTGTATCTGCCCCTTCTCATTCCTCAATGACCCCGAGGTCTGTCTTTTGGTTTTAGCTTTATTTGATTTTTTTTTTTCCTTTTCTTTTTGACATGTCTTTTTAATCTAAATGGCGATTGAAGATCTAAACTTTGTGTGAACCCGGGGCGTCCCCGCGGCAGGAAACCTCACCACTCAATAAAGTTCAAATTGGTTTGAATCATTTTATCGCTAAACTTTTGTTCTAGCTGTCAAATGGCACATCAGGGACCACTCCAGTCCCCACTCGAGCTCTATCTTTTTACTTGTCATGACTGGGGGGGGGGGGGGGGGGGGGGGGCTAGAACCGTCCGGAATTTACTCTCAGTGCTCCGCTTTTAACTTGGGTGCAACTTGTCGTAGACACGTCTCTTGGCTTGTTGTCAGATCACAGGTCAGTCACTTACTTATCACACACCTATGAGCACTTTCAGACAATACCCGACAACGCCTAAGTACCCTTAACGAACTACCCACCCCACCGTTTGACTGCTGGCCAGATACTGTTCACAGATTCAGAATTCGCCAGCCTCTGAATACCGTCCAGTCCCTCGGATAAGTTTACTCACCCGGGTCTCTGACGATATCGGTCGACTGAAGAGTCTGAGTCACGGCACCAAACTATTAGCGGGAGAGGATCTAAAAGAAATCACTCAGTGCCCAGGGCGGCTGGTCCTGGCATCAAACGGTTTATTTAGTTGGCGGGGAGATGGCGTCTGTTAAAGTCCCAGACCGTCTCTCCGCCGAGCAAAGGAAAACATCCATTCTTATACATTTTTCAACACAGCTACTCAGCCCATTTTGGCTGGACCTTGTCCAATAATATTGGTTATACATTGCATACATTATATATCCAATGCTGGGCAGCACGGCCGCACAGTGGTTAGCACAATTGCATCACAGCTCCAGGGTCCCATGTTCGATTCCCCGCTGGGTCACCGTCTGTGCGGAGTCTGCAGGTTCTCTCCCGTGCCTGCGTGGGTTTCCTCCGGGTGCTCTGGTTTCCTCCCACAGTCCAAAGATGTGCAGGTTAGGTGGATTGGCCATGCTAAATTGCCCTTAGTGTCCAAAATTGCCCTTAGTGTTGGGTGGGGTTACTGTGTTATGGGGATAGGGTGGGAGTGTGGGCTTGGGTAGGGTGCTCTTTCCAAGAGCCGGTGAAGACTCGATGGGCCGAATGGCCTCCTTCTGCACTGTAAATTCTATGATCTAAAAATCGTGAAACAGGCTGCTGAGGGAGAGAGAGAGGGGGTACGGAAAGTGTCCAACATCGCCATGGTTTGCTGACAGTTGTGCTGCTGACTGGGGGGGGGGGGGGGGGACTAGCGAGGGGCGACCAGGGGGTGGGCTGTGGGGCCGGGGTGGACGGGCACGAAGCACCATTACCGCAGCCTGTCATGCAGCCATGCGGCTGACAAACGCCGCTGACTACCCCTCTGAACCTAGCCCCACTGGTTGTATGAGTGCCCCCCTCAGGCCACCCCTCCTAGGTACCCTCTGGCCCCAGCCGACCCGTCAACGGGTTGGATGTGCTCCAGCAAGACCAGTGCCATCCTGTTGGTTGTGATGTGTGTGTGTGAGCGGAGTGGAGTGCTAATATGCGGCTGAGGGTTTTACGCGTTGCTTTGACTGTCACTGTAAATGACATCTCATTACTTCAGTACGCTCAGCACATATTTGACTGGGATGCCAGCACCCAAAAAATGCAAAATGTTTTTTTTTTTGCATGTGGCTGTATGCTGCATTATTTTCACTGCTTTCACCTGGCAAGGGCTAGCAGCCTGGTCCCATAGTCATTATGGCACAGAAGGAAGCCATTCAGCCCATCCAATCCATGCTGGCTCTCTCTGGAGCAACCCAATCAGTCCCATTCTCCCCCCCCCCCGAACCTCTGAAAGTTTATTTTGCTTAAACTATTGGCCTGGAACTTCTGGTGGAAGGGGGGGGGGGGGGTGAGGGGGGTCATTGTTATTGGTTTACCACTCCCCCTGCCTCAACGCTGATCCGGAAATCTTGCCGGGTCTTCTGAGCCCGGCTTCCCCAGAAATCAGGAATGCAGCATTCCTCGGCGAACTCTATTGGATGGCAATGTCATCCGGGGAAGTGAGGCAACACTCCCCTTTCATGGCAATGCCCTTCTGTACTGTAAGCTTAAAGGCCCAGCGTGGATCTGAGTGAATGAATGAAAGTCGGTGAGTGGGTAGGGTGGGTGGGTAAGGTGGGTAGGCTGGATAAGGTGGGTAGGGTGAGTGAGGTTGGTGGGTAGGGCGGGTGATCTGGTAGATGGGTAGGGTGGAAGTTGGCAGGGGGGCTGTTGGATGAGCTGTAGTTGGGTGAGTGATGAAGTGGGGGCTGGGGTAGTCAGGTCAGGGGTAGGAAATCAGTGGGGTGGTTGGGCAGTTTACCGTGGTCATGGATGGTAGTCTGCGCTGCTTGGGAGGGTAGTTGAGGGGATCAGGGGAACTCTGGGGGCTCATGGGAGAGTTGGGTGGGCTCGTCAGGGACTCGACGGGAGGGGGGAGGAGGAGTCAGGGATCAGTGTAAGCGATGGGGGAGGGGGGGGGGGGGGGTGTCAGTTCTGCAGATACACTGATATTAGACCGGGGGGCGGATTCTCCATTCCTGCTCGGCATTCCCGACCAAGTGGGGAATGGAAAATCTTGGGGAAACCGCGCCTGGTGCCAAACCCGTTGTGATGCACTGATCCTCCGCTGGCAGTTGCAGCGCGCTACTCCCCCCCCCCCCCCCCCCCAAACACCATTGGTGCAAGGATGCAAAGCAAGCATTTAAATAAATGTTAATTTCATTAATGGGCTTGAAGCCCGAGTCTCCACCCCCCCCATGCTCCGACTCCCACCGCGGAGAGCCCACCGGGTGGGCTTTGATGCAAGTTTGGCCCAGCGGGGCCATCACACCGTGGACCCCGAGGTGAGTCCAGGGGGTCAGAGCACAACTGAGGTGTTCTCCACCCCCCCCCCCCCCCCAAACTCCATACGAAGCCAACACTCCCGCCCCCCCCACCACATAGCAAATTCTGCCCCTATGGCCACTTGAGAAGAGTTGTTCACTGACCCTTGAACAGATCTGGGGACCTATCAAAACTCTCCCAGAGGGTCCCACCCTTGTAACTCGACTAGAACCAATCTAACAGCGCTGGGGTGTGTGTGGGGCGAGGGGGGAGGTGTTGTCCAAACGGGAGGAGTAAAACAGCGGGTTTATTTTTCTTTTGCAGTGAAGGATTGGCAAAATTGAGAATTCGATGCAACTGAGCGCCGACCATGTTGCCCAGGCCCATGGAACCTGTGGTAGCCGGTTCCTGAGGGAAATAAGCAGATTGAAACCCATCAACTTCTGGCAGGAAGCAAAATGTATTTTCAGATTGGCTGTGCCAATGGTGAGTTGACACCCGCCTAATATTTGCCCAAATGAAATAAAGACAGAAAATGCTGAATAAATTCAGCAGTTCTGGGGGGGGGGGAGAGAGAAACAGAGTTGACGCTTGGAGCCCGGGTGACTGTTCATGGGGAACTCGAAACGTTGACGCTGTCTCCCTCTCCACAGATGCTGCCGACCTGCTGAGTTTCTTCAGCATCCTCTGTTCACGTTTCCTCATTTGGTTCTTCCACTGGACTCTCCAGAAAGATATGCAGTTGCATTGCCAGGGCAAGGTCTTCCTCCCCCTTCCTGCCGTGTTCTGCAGCGGCAAAGGCCGGCTCGCCAGTGGCTGACGGGTGGGATCTATCTCCCGCCGTTGTCAACTAGGCTTCCCGTCGTATGCACCCCTCGCTGCGGTGGACATTGCGGCCGGGGATGCGCCGTCGGCAGAACAGTAAGATCCTGCCACCCTGATTGGCCAGAAGGTCCCGCCCCCAATCTAGTCTTCACATCCCCCTACGATGGATGGACTTATGCAACGCGTCAAATCATGTAAGGATCAACTTTGCCACTTCACCTTCTTAATCTTGAAAACCTCAGTGATAACATTTGAGAAGGAGAAAGAGACAATTGTTTCAGTTAAGAAATATCATTGGTGGAATTTGAATATTATTAGATAAAGAAGAGTTTGATGAAAATTAAGTTGCCGGTGTATATTACTCATCGTTCATTTCCCTTTCACAGTTTTTGTCACAGCTGATGACAGGTCTCATACCCATTGTCAGCACTGCGTTCTGTGGACATTTGGGAAAAGTTGAATTGGACGCTGTTACTCTTGCCACAGTGGTGAGTTTTTGTTCAGGATGTGCACATTTATTCATCGCAATGTATCCTGTATAAAAGAATGATGGAATTTAGTGCCTTTATCAGCTGCTGAAATGCTCCTTGTTAAAAAGCCTGGCCTTTACCTGCTGCCCTCAGTGGAGGGGCAACTAGAGAGCAAGAGATGCTTCATTGACTCTAGGCTAAGGAACAGAAACGTCAGCTCGGAATTCCAGCTCATCACCATTGTCAATGAGCCATCCTGGAAGGCCGATGTGTGCGGACATTAGGTGGGAATGAGACTGGGCTCAGCCTCAATACTCTTCACGGACAGATAATCAATCCTCTGTCAAGCACGTGGCTCACACATGAGGACTGGTCACTTGTGCAAGTTATTCATGGGCTGCTGAGGCAACAACTCGTATTTATCGACATAGGAAACAAAAAGCTTTACAGAAGTCTAGCCAGTTGGAAGAAAAACCTGAACGCCTAGTCAAAGAAGAAGACATTCGGATCGGCGACCAAAATGTTGAGCAAGAAGGCAGGGTTTTAAGGAAAGTCTGGATAGGAAAAGAGAGAGGCGGCGAGGCACAGAGGCTTGGGATGGAAATTCCAAAGGTTAGGGCCCAGGCAGATGAAGCCTTGGCATTCAATGTTGGGGTCATGAATGTAGGGCATGAACCATAAGCCAGGACCTGAGTGACATAGAGTTCTCAGAGGGCTGTAGGGATGAAAATGGTAACAGAGATAGGGCAAAGGTGAGGCCACAGAGTCACTTAAGCACAGCCATAAGAATTCTAAATTTGAAGCACAGATTGGATTGCACGCCAATGTACAGGGGTCATGTGTGAAGAGGACGTGGCGTGAGCTAGGATATGGCAATAGGTGGAGGGTGGAAGTTTGACTGCCAGTCAATAAACAATTGGCACAGTTGAGTCGGGAGCAAACAAAAGTTTATTAAGAACTGGTATTTTCCAGGAAAGAGGGGTAAAGGAAGAAATGAAGAGGAAAATAAAACGCAAAGAGAATCACAATTATGTCAAAAACTTTTATTTTGTATTTGAAGTATGTTGGTGGCATTTGTGATGATATTGATAACTGGTTCCTTTTCTTTCTTTTTTTTGGACAGCTAATAAGTCTAGGAAGTGTCAGCATAGGTATGGGCTTGTCTGCAGCGTGTGACACACTCATATCTCAGGTAGGCGCAGCTAACTCCTGATTGTTATTATGCTCCTCACAGGGATCCATGAACCAAACTAACTAAAGAAACCAAATGGACCCCAGATGAAGAAATTACCAACAAAACTTCACTTTCTTTGCAAATTCTGCTTGAAGACTAATCAGAACCAATGTAAATTAAATATGAACACTGGGCATATCACAGTTGATACAAACACATCAAATTGATTATAGCTCAGTTGGTTGGACAGCTGGTTTGTGATACAGAGTAAGGCCAACAGCGCGGGTTCAATTCCCGTACTGGCTGAGGTTATTCCTGAAGACCCTCGACTTTCCCCATCGCCTGAGGTGTGGTGATCCTTGTTAGATTACCCTTGGTGGTAATGTGTTGTGTTCTTTGTCTTTTGTTCCAGAATTGTCCATTGAGTTCATGACAAAGAATCCACCAATCATTAGATTGAAACAAAACTAACTTATTGTATAACGATTAATTAAATGAAGTTCGCAAACACAACTGAGCTATAGTCAATAGTGAAGTAAGATTGAATCTGTCTAGCAGTAATCAATAATCTAAATAGTCACTAATAATAACCTTGTGCAACTCTCTCTAACCTAATCTTCTTCTGATGCTGTTCTCTTGTTTTCTTCCTCACAACACCCATAATTCCCTCAGGGTCTGACTTAAATACAGAGAGGTGGTGGTGCCCTCTAGTGTTTGAATTACACAGAGATGAAATAATTAACCCTTCACTAACCTGATTATGTACATATCATTACAATCCTCAGGTTAAATCACCACCAGTCAGCTCTCCCCTTCAAAGGGGAAAGCAGCCTATCGTCGTCTGGGACTATGGCGACTTTGCTTTGCAACAAAGACCATCTCATGGAGTTAGTGGGCAGCCCGCTCGACTGGTTTAGACCCAGTTTCAGCAACATTTGAAGCAAAATTTCATGCCCTTTCCTTCAAAGACGAAGCCAATTTTCCGCAGATGCAGGATGAATAGGATTCCAGTTGTCCAATCTTGCCCATATGGTGCACATCTTTCTGGAATCTTGTCAACCCATTGGTTGGGGTAGCATGGATCTATCAGAGCTGCCTGCGAATGGATAGGCTGAGTTTTTAAAATTAATTCATGGGCATCACCAACATTTATTGCCCATCCCTAATTGCCCTTGAGGGGGCAGTTAAATGTCAACCAGATTGCTGTGAATCTGGAGTCACATGTAGGCCAGACCGGGTAAGGACGGCAGATTTCCTTCCCTACGGGACATTAGTGAGCTAGATGGTTTTTTTTCGACAATTGGCAATGGTTTCCTGGTCATCATTAGACTTTGCATCCCAGATTTGTATTTAATTAAAATTTCGCCAGCGGTGGGATTTGAACCTGGGTCCCCAGAGCATTACTCTGGGTCTCTGGTTTACTAGTCCCCCCCCCTACTCTGCTGACGATTAATTCTCCACGAAAAAGTCGATGAACGGTTGCCACCTCCGGGCGAACCCTAACAGTGACCCTCTCAGGACAAACCTGATTTTCTCCAAACAGAGAAAGCTAGCTATGTCCGATAGCCAGGTCTCCGACTACGGGGCTTTAGGTCCCTCCATGCTAGTAAAAGCAAATCCTTGTTTTTAATACCTTGGATTGACATTAGCAAACCCCTGCCAAACTCCCCTCAGTTTTGGACATGCCCAGAACATGTGGACATGGATCGCCGGTCCTCCCGCACATTTTGCGCACCTGTCTTCCACCCCAAAGAATCGGCTCATCCGGGCCACTGTCCTGTGAGCCTGGTGAACAACCTTAAATTGTATCAGGCTGAGCCTGGCACAAGTTGCGGTCGCGTTGACTCTACTCAACGTGTCCGCCCAAAGGCCCTCCCCTATCTCTCCCCCCAGCTCCTCCTCCCACTTTTGCTTCAGCTCCTTGGTCTGCGTCTCCTCTGATCCCATCAGTTCCTTGTAAATGCCAGAAACGCACCCCTCTCCTATTCATCCTTTGGAAACTACCCTGTCCTGAATCCCCCTTAGCGGCAAGAGTGAGAAGGTTGATACCTGTCTACGCAGAAAGTCCCGCACCTGCAGATATCGAAACCCGTTCCCCCCACCAATGCAAACTTCTCTTTCAGCGCCCTCATACTCGGAAAGCTCCCCTCTATAAACAAGTCCCCCCATCCTCTCAATCCCCGCTCTCCGCCATATTCGGGACCCACCGTCCATCCTCCCCGGGGCAAACTGGTGATTATCGCAGATTGGGGACCAGAACGATGCTCCCACTGCTCCCACATATCACCTCTATTGCCCCCAGACTCTCAAGGCAGCCACCGCCATGGGGCTGTTGGAGTACCGTGCCGGCGGGAACAGCAGAGGCGCAGTTACCAACACCCCCAAACTTGTGCCCTTGCAAGAAGCCGCCTCCATACGCACCCATGTCGGCCCTGCCCCCCCATCACCAGCCGCCACTTCCTAATCATGGCTATGTTAGCCGCCCAGTAATAATTGCTAAAGTTTGGCAGCGCCAGCCCGCCCTCTCCCTGACTCCACTCAAGCATTACCCTCCTCACTGACGGGGACTTGCCCCCCCCCCCCCCCACACACACACACACTAAGCCCGCAATAACTTTATTGACCTGCTTAAAAAGGGACCGCGGAATGAAGATGGGGAGACATTGAAATGCAAACAGGAATCTCGGGAGGACCGTCATTTTCACTGTTTGGACTCTCCCAGCTAGAGACAACGGGAGCGCATCCCATCTCCGGAAATCATCTTTCATCTGCTCCACCAACCGGGCCAAGTTCGATTTATGCAGCCGGTCCCAATCCTGCGCCACTTGAATACCTAGGTACCTGAAACTGTCCCCTATCAATCTAAACGGCAGTTTCCCCAGTCGCCTCTCCTGACCCCTCGCCTGGACCGCAAACATCTCGTTCTATTAAGCTTATATCCCGAAATCCGGCCGAATTCCCCTAAAATTCCCATGATTTCTTCCATCCCCTCAATTGGATCTGAAACATACAGAAGCAGGTCATCCGCAAACATCGAGACTCTGTGCTCCACCACCCCCGGACCAGCCCCTTCCAGCCTCTTGAGGCCCTCAGAGCAATTGCCAGTGGCTCTATAGCTAGTGCAAACAGCAGTGGGGAGAGGGGGCATCCCTGTCTCGTCCCCCGGTGCAGTCTAAAGTAGTCCAAAGTCGTCCTGTTTGTCCGTACACTTGCCACAGGAGCCTGATACAGCAACCTGACCCAGTCAATAAAGTCCCTCCCAAATCCGAACCACTCCAGAACCTCCCATAAATAATCCCACTCAACCCGGTCAAAAGCTTTTTCCGCATCCATCGCGACCACTACTTCCACCTCCCTACTCTCCGGGGGCATCATGATCACGTTTAACAGCCTTCTTACATTGGCCACCAGCTGCCTGCCCTTAACGAACGTCGTCTGATGCTCCACAATGACGTTCGGTACACAATCCTCAATCCTGGAGGACAGAATTTTGGCCAACAGTTTGGCATCTACGTTCAATAGGGATATCGGCCTGTAAGACCCACATCATCAGGGATATCGGCCTGTCTAAATGCGCTTTCAATCGCTCTCCACTTCCCTTTCTTCATTCATCGGTCTGTCACAAGATCTCCAAATTTTAACTTCCTGTTACATATCCTTCCAAGTCAAGGATCACCAGATCAGAGGAACCAGTATTTTTAGATATCCAAAATTATAACTGATCCCTTTAAAAGCCTGATACAAACTCTTGAACGTCCTTTTCAAACGATTTTTAAATAAACGTGAGAGATTCTCCAAGCATTTTAGAGCAATTGCAACTTTTTCTTAATGTTGCATCTTCTGGGTCAAAGCATATCACACTTCAATAGGTTTCCATTGGGTACCTCCCCCATTGGCACCAGATCACATGGGCATGTCTCTAAGTTAAGTTGTTTATCCAGAGTCATCCATATTATGTTGAGTTAAACGTACTTTTCAATAAATAAGCATCTCATAGAATTCAGCGTTTGCGACCCTGCAAATTGGGCAGCGGCGTGCTCTCAATGAAGCAAAAATTACATCAGAGCAGAATAAATCTATCAATTCGGGCCTTGGGAAACACAACCCTCTGTGTCAATTTGAGCCACACGAACTAGGAGATTAGCTGATACAATTCCTGCTAGTCCTGAATCTCAGCCACGGTAATTTGCCTTCGAGTTGAGGGTAGGAAAATTATCCAGCGATTCTGAACAAACAAGTTCAGAAGAACAAAGAACAAAGAAAATTACAGCACAGGAACAGGCCCTTCGGCCCTCCCAGCCTGCGCCGATGCAGATCCTTTACCTAAACCTGTTGCCTATTTTCCAAGGTCTACTTCTCTCTGTTCCCCACCCGTTCATATATCTGTCCAGATGCATCTTAAATGATGCTATCGTGCCCACCTCTACCACCTCGTCTGGCAAAGCATTCCAGGCACCCACCACCCTCTGCGTAAAAAACTTTCCACGCACATCTCCCTTAAACTTTCCCCCTCTCACCTTGAAATCGTGACCCCTTGTAATTGACACCCCCACTCTTGGCAAAAGCTTGTTGCTATCCACCCTGTCCATACCTCTCATAATTTTGTAGACCTCAATCAGGTCCCCCCTCAACCTCCGTCTTTCCAACGAAAACAATCCTAATCTACTCAACCTTTCTTCATAGCTAGCACCCTCCATACCAGGCAACATCCTGGTGAACCTCCTCTGCACCCTCTCCAAAGCATCCACATCCTTCTGGTAATGTGGCGACCAGAACTGCACGCAGTATTCCAAATGTGACCTAACCAAAGTCCTATACAACTGTAACATGACCTGCCGACTCTTGGAGAAGGTTGGAGAAGAAATTCATCTGGGCTGGTGACTAAAACTGGAGGTTGCTACACAAAGTGAACTGCACCCTGCACTGAGTGCCTGAGTCACAATCTGTAACTCTATTCCCATTCGAAACAGCACATTTGGTACAGAGCGGGTCTCAACCTCACAACATTCAAAACCGCTTTACCAACAATGGAACACTTTTGAAATGTCATCGCTGCTGTAATTGTAGGAAACTCAGCCGCCAATTAACACAAAAATGGTGCCCACCAGAATGTGACGTAACGTTGACCCAATTCACTTTGGATTTTTGTTCTGATCTTTCAGACATTTGGCAGCAAGAACATGAAGCGAATCGGAGTGATTCTCCAAAGAGGGATCCTCATTCTCATGATAGCCTGCTTTCCCTGCTGGGCCATCTTCATCAACATCGAGCACATTTTACTGGCTTTCAAACTGTCTCCCGAGGTGGTGAAGTGAGTGCTTTATTGTCATTTTATTACAAAAGAGAATGAAATTATAGGATTAGAAGGCCGTCCATGGCCCAGTGACAGGGTGCGTTAGTGAACACAGAAGTGTTGGATCAAGGGATGTTAGGATGGAGGTTCCAAATTGCCTATTTAGAGATAATTAGGGGCTAATCTCAGCTGGACCAGTGTTAAGCAGAGACCAGATGGTCTCAATAGAGGGGCAATGATTGAGTATTGGTAATATCACTGGAGGTTGAATCCGGACTCCCAGGCCAATGCTCCAGGGACATGGGTTCAAATCCTCAAAATTCTGCCCATTAATAGCTTCCTAGTTCACTGATGTCCTTTAGATGGAAATCTGCCACATTTGCCTGGTCAGGCCCACTTGTGAATCCAGATGCACAGCAACATGGCTCACTCTGAAACATGCTCTGGGATGGCAAAGAAAGCCACTCAGTTGCATCAAACAGCTACAGAAGAGTCAGAAAGAAATTAAACCTGTCAGAACACCTGACATTGACCGAGGATCGGGAATGAAAAAAAATGGCACAACCAACGTTGTCGACCCTGCAATGTCCTTCTTATTAACATCTGGGGGCTTGTGCTAAAATTTGGATAGCTGTCCCTCAGACTAGTCAAATATCAGCCTGATATAGTCATGCTCACAGAGTCATACTTAAAAATGCCCCAGACGCCACCACCATGCCTGTGTATGTCCAGTCCCACCGGCAGGTCATGTCCATTAGCGGTATGGGCTCAGCGGCATACAGCCAAGAGGGGGTTGCTCTGCGAGTCCTCACCATTGACCTCATGAACCTCCCATTGTGTTGTGTGGCATTATCACTGTGCTCAATTGGGAAGTGTTTTCAAAATTGGCCATTCATGAGGTGCTGTGGGACATGAGCAGCAACAGAACTGTATTCAACCACAATCTGTAACCTCATGGTCCAGCTCCCCCCCCCCCCCCCCCCCCACTCTACCATTACCACCGAGCCAGGGGATTAACCCTGTTTCAATAAAGAGTGTAGGAAAGCATGCATGGCAGGATCAGCACCAGGCAAACCTGAAAATGAGGTTTCAACCCGGTGATGCTGCACCACAGGACTACTTGCATGCCAAACAGCTTAAGAAGCATGCAATGGACAGAAATATGCAATCCCATCAATGGATGAGATCGAAGAAGAAAGAACAAAGGACAATACAGCACAGGAACAGGCCCTTTGGCCCTCAAAGCCTGTACTGGTCATGATATCAACCTTGGCCAAAACCCTCAGCACTTCCTAGTGCTGTACTATTCTGTACCCATCCTATCCATGTGTTTGTCGAGATGGATAGGTGACACAGTGGTTAGCACTACTGCCTTACAGCTCCAGGGTCCCAGGTTCAATTCTGGCCTTGGGTGACTGTCTGTGTGGAGTCTGCACTTTCTCCCCGTTTCTGCGTGGGTTTCCTCCGGGTGCTCCGGTTTCCTCCCACAGTCCAAAGATGTGCAAGTTAGGTAGATTGGCCATGCTAAATTGCCCCTTAGAGTCCAAAAGGTTGGATGGCGTTACTGGGTTCTGGGGAAGGGCTGGTGCAGACCTGATGGGCTGAATGACCTCCTTTTGCACTGTAAATTCTATGATTCTCATTTCATTGATGGGATTGCTGGATCAGCTTGGCAGTTCTGCCACATCAAGTCATTAATGGTGGTGAACAGTTAAACAACTCACGGGAGGAGGAGGCTCCCGCTATCAAGCAGCACTTGCTTAGAATAACGTCCTCACTCACGCTCAGTGTGGCTTCTGCCAGGGCACTCAGTTCCTGATCGCAATACAGCCTTGTTTCAAACATGGCAGAAGAGCTGAACTCAAGAAATCAGATGAGGGTGATTGCAATGCACCTTAATACAGCATTTCACTGAGTGTGGCATCAAGGAGCCCGAGCAAAACTGGAGTCAATGGGAAACTGCACCACTGGCTGGAGTCAAACTTAACACAAAAGCAGATAGTTGTGTTGGTTGGAAGGCAACTATCTCATTCGCGGGACACCATTGCAGGAGTTCCTCAGGATAGTGTCCCAGCAGAGGTAAGGTGGGTCTCTGGAGCGAAGCACTGAGCAGGGTGAACTCCACCTCCTCCTGCGCAAGGCTCAGCCTAATGCAGCTCAAAGTGGTGCACAGAGCGCACCTGACCAGAACCCGAATGAGCAGGTTCTTCCCGGAGATGGAGGACAAATGTGAACGGTGCCAGAGGGGCCCGGCCACAAGGCCAATACCACCAGGCCGTCCTATTGTTTCAGGCAATGGGACCCTGTGTGAGAACCTCTCTGGCCACATCGAGGGCATCTTGAAACCCATCATACAAGGTACACCCAGCTTCTGTCGCGACACGATGGACTTCCGACAGAAACTCAGCACCCATGGACCAGTTGAACCAGGAACATTCTTCGTCACAATGGATGTCTCGGCACTCTACACCAGCATCCCCCATGACGACGGCATTGCTGCAACAGCCTCAGTCCTCAACACCGACAACTGTAGCCACCTGGGGTGGTCACATCCCGAATCCAAAATGGATACTCGCAAAGAATGCAGGGAAAAAACAGACAACACTAGAGAAAACAAGCAGGTGCAAGGTTTCCTGTGTATTAAGATTTGCAAAACCCAGATAGAACTGAAACCAGTAGTCATTAGCGTATTAATGAGCTATCTCCAGGGACAAAAAGAAACATTGAAACAATCGAGACCAAGACAGACTCCCCGGCGCCAGTGGGAGCTAAAACAAAGGCAGGCCAATGGTCAGGGAACAACTCCGGTATTGGAGAAAATCAATACGAATGATTGGGACATGGTCCAATTAATTGGGACCAAGTCCGGGGTCCGCCCAGAAGGGCGCGATACCCCTGGGGACTATAAAGCAGAGTCCCCAAGGTCAGTTCGCTCTCTTGGAAGCTCTTGGACGAACTCTCACCTTGGCATTTGGCTCTCAGTGACGAGAGGTCCACCAAGCACCAGCCGAGTAAGTCTCAGGTCCACGCACGCTACGAAATAGGCGCTCCTGGCTACTATTCTATACCAGTTCAAAGCCAGCAGTATCAGAACCGGACAACGGCCATTGTTCCTCTGACTGAGTGGGCCACTCGAAGCTAAGTATAGGCTTTTAGTAGTAGTTGTAGTTTAGCGAATAGAGTTTATGCATGAGTAATAATTGACTGTGTGTGTAAATAAATCTGTATTGATTTCAAACTTACTAACTGGTGTATCGAGTCATTGATCAGTATTCGGCTTTAAACCCTGTGGTGGTATCATAAAGATACCTGGCGACTCTTGAGCAAAGGTAATTAAAACAGAGCAAATTAAGGGAAAGCATAATGAACAACACAACTGACAATCTCCAGACGCAATTCTGCAACTCATCCGCTTCATTCTAGATCACAACGTCTTCACCTTCGACAACAAATTCTTCATCCAGACGCACGGAACAGCCATGGGGACCAAATTCGCACCTCAATATGCCAACATTTTCATGCACAAGTTTGAACAAGACCTCCTCACCGCATAGGACCTTCAACCGACGTTATACACCAGATACATCAATGACATTTTTTTCCTTTGGACCCACAGCGAAGAAGCACTGAAACGACTGCACGATGACATCAATAAGTTCCATCCCACCATCAGACTCACCATGGACTATTCTCCAAATTCAGTTGCATTCTTGGACACACTCATCTCCATCAAGGACGGTCACCTCAGCACTTCGCTTTACCGCAAGCCCACAGATAACCTCACGATGCTCCACTTCTCCAGCTTTCACCCGAAACACATTAAAGAAGCCATCCCCTATGGACAAGCCCTCCGTACACACAGGATCTGCTCAGATGAGGAGGAGCGTAACAGACACCTACAGATGCTGAAAGATGCCCTCGTACGAACGGGATATGGCGCTCGACTCATCGATCGACAGTTCCAACGCGCCACAGCAAAAAACCGCCCCATCTCCTCCGAAGACAAACATGGGACACAACTGACAGAGTACCCTTCGTTGTCCAGTACTTTCCTGGGGCGGAGAAACTACGACATCTTCTTCGCAGCCTTCAACACATCATCAATGAAGATGAACATCTTGCCACGGTCATCCCCACACCCACACTACTGGCCTTCAAACAACCGCGCAACCTCAAACATACCATTGTTTGCAGCAAACTACCCAGCCTTCAGAACAGTGACCACGATACCACACAACCCTGTCAGGGCAATCTCTGCAAGATGTGCCAGATCATCAACATGGATATCACCATTACACGTGGAAACACCACCCACCAGGTTCGCGGCACACACTAGTGCGACTCGACCAATGTAGTCTACCTCATACGCTGCAGGAAAGGATGTCCCGAAGCGTGGTACATTGGCGAGACCATGCAGACACTGCGGCAACGAATGAACGGGCATCGTGCGGCAATCACCAGGCAGGAATGTTCCCTTCCAGTCGGGGAACACTTCAGCAGTCAAGGGCATTCAGCCTCTGATCTCCGGGTAAGCGTTCTCCAAGGCGGTCTTCAAGACGCGTGACAACGCAGAATTGCCGAGCAGAAACTTACAGCCAAGTTCCGCACACATGAGTGCGGCCTCAACTGGGATCTTGGATTCATGTCGCATTACATTCACCCCCCCACCATCTAGCCTGGACTTGGAAAATCCTAATAACTGTCCTGGCTTGAGACAATTCATACCTCTTTAAACTGGGGTTACCCCTATCTCTGGATCTGTAAAAACTTGATTACCTGCAAATGCTCGCATTCCAAGCATTGTCTGGCATCTCTGACTTTGTCTATATAAATGTTTCTGGAACATACCTCTCCATTCACCTGAGGAAGGAGCAGTGCTCCGAAAGCTAGTGTTTGAAACAAACCTGTTGGACTTTAACCTGGTGTTGTAAGACTTCTTACTGTGCTCACCCCAGTCCAACGACGGCATCTCCACATCATGACTTAGTTAATGTGGTTTGAGTTTACCTTTGGTTACAGATGCTGGTGATCTGTGGTTTCCCTATTAGAACATAAGAACATAAGAACATAACAACTAGGATCAGGAGTAGGCCATCTGGCCCCTCGAGCCTGCTCCGCCATTCAATGAGATCATGGCTGATCTTTTGTGGACTCAGCTCCACTTTCCGGCCCGAACACCATAACCCTTAATCCCTTTATTCTTCAAAAAACTATCTATCTTTACCTTAAAAACATGTAATGAAGGAGCCTCAACTGCTTCACTGGGCAAGGAATTCCATAGATTCACAACCCTTTGGGTGAAGAAATTCCTCCTAAACTCAGTCCTAAATCTACTTCCCCTTATTTTGAGGCTATGTCCCCTAGTTCTGCTTTCACCCGCCAGTGGAAACAACCTGCCCGCATCTATCCTATCTATTCCCTTCATAATTTTAAATGTTTCTATAAGATCCCCCCTCATCCTTCTAAATTCCAATGAGTACAGTCCCAGTCTACTCAACCTCTCCTCATAATCCAACCCCTTCAGCTCTGGGATTAACCTAGTGAATCTCCTCTGCACACCCTCCAGTGCCAGTACGTCCTTTCTCAAGTAAGGAGACCAAAACTGAACACAATACTCCAGGTGTGGCCTCACTAACACCTTATACAATTGCAACATAACCTCCCTAGTCTTAAACTCCATCCCTCTAGCAATGAAGGACAAAATTCCATTTGCCTTCTTAATCACCTGTTGCACCTGTAAACCAACCTTCGGTACTAGCACTCCCAGGTCTCTCTGCACAGCGGCATGCTTTAATATTTTATCGTTTAAATAATAATCCCGTTTGCTGTTATTCCTACCAAAATGGATAACCTCACATTTGTCAACATTGTATTCCATCTGCCAGACCCTATCCCATTCACTTAACCTAACCAAATCCCTCTGCAGACTTCCAGTATCCTCTGCACTTTTCGCTTTACCACTCATCTTAGTGTCATCTGCAAACTTGGACACATTGCCCTTGGTCCCCAACTCCAAATCATCTATGTAAATTGTGAACAATTGTGGGCCCAACACGGATCCCTGAGGGACACCACTAGCTACTGATTGCCAACCAGAGAAACACCCATTAATCCCCACTCTTTGCTTTCTATTAATTAACCAATCCTCTATCCATGCTACTACTTTACTCTTAATGCCATGCATCTTTATCTTATGCAGCAACCTTTTGTGTGGCACCTTGTCAAAGGCTTTCTGGAAATCCAGATATACCACATCCATCGGCTCCCCATTATCTACTGCACTGGTAATGTCCTCAAAAAATTCCACTAAATTAGTTAGGCATGACCTGCCCTTTATGAACCCATGCTGCGTCTGCCCAATGGGACAATTTCTATCCAGATGCCTCGCTATTTCTTCCTTGGTGATAGATTCCAGCATCTTCCCTACTACCGAAGTTAAGCTCACTGGCCTATAATTTCCTGCTTTCTGCCTACCTCCTTTTTTAAACAGTGGTGTCACGTTTGCTAATTTCCAATCCACCGGGACCACCCCAGAGTCTAGTGAATTTCGGTAAATTATCACTAGTGCATCTGCAATTTCCCTAGCCATCTCTTTTAGCACTCTGGGATGCATTCCATCAGGGCCAGGAGACTTGTCTACCTTTAGCCCCATTAGCTTGCCCATCACTACCTCCTTAGTGATAACAATCCTCTCAAGGTCCTCACCTGTCATAGCCTCATTTCTATCAGTCGCTGGCATGTTATTTGTGTCTTCCACTGTGAAGACCGACCCAAAAAACCTGTTCAGTTCCTCAGCCATTTCCTCATTTCCCATTATTAAAACTCCCTTCTCATCCTCTAAAGGACCAATATTTACCTTAGCCACTCTTTTTTGTTTATATATTTGTAAAAACTTTTACTGTCTGTTTTTATATTCTGAGCAAGTTTACTCTCATACTCTATCTTACTCTTCTTTATAGCTTTTTTAGTAGCTTTCTGTTGCCCCCTAAAGATTTCCCAGTCCTCTAATCTCCCAGCAATCTTTGCCACTTTATATGCTTTTTCCTTCAATTTGATACTCTCCCTTATTTCCTTAGATATCCACGGTCGATTTTCCCTCTTTCTACCGTCCTTCCTTTTTGTTGGTATAAACCTTTGCTGAGCACTGTGAAAAATCGCTTGGAAGGTTCTGCACTGCTCCTCAACTGTTCCACCATAAAGTCTTAGCTCCCAGTCTACCTTAGCTAGTTCTTCTCTCATCCCCTTGTAATCTCCTTTGTTTAAACACAAAACACTAGTATTTGATTTTACTTTCTCACCCTCCATCTGTATTTTAAATTCCACCGTATTGTGATCGCTCCTTCCGAGAGGATCCCTAACTATGAGATCATGAATCAATCCTGTCTCATTACACAGGACAAGATCTAGGACCGCTTGTTCCCTCGTAGGTTCCATTACATACTGTTCTAGGAAACTATCGCGGCTACATTCTATAAACTCCTCCTCAAGGTTGCCTTGACCGATCTGGTTAAACCAATCGACATGTAGATTAAAATCCCCCATGATAACTGCTGTACCATTTCTACATGCATCAGTTATTTCTTTGTTTATTGCCTGCCCCACCATAATGTTACTGTTTGGTGGCTGATAGATTCTAACCAACATCTACTTTTCTTATAGGTTGACGAAGCTCTATGTGCTGTTATTCTGTGCAGGCATTCCTGTGAGTAATTCGTTCTCGGTAACTGATTGGTGTTGGTGTCAGTATTGGACAAGTCAGATTGCAGAGTCAAACCTGGCTTGACAAATCCTGGACTGGATTCTCTGTTTGGAAGACACATGGGGCAGGATTCTCAATCTCTGAGACTAAGGGTGGGGTTCCTTCATACCGCCGCACCGGATTCCTGGGGCCGGGTTCTACTGATCACCGACACCGAAATCCCGTTCGGCGACGGGGCAGAGAATCCCCGATGATGGCGAAATTGGGGGAGGCGCCGCTTTCGCGATGCTCCGCCCCCAAAAAGTGATGCACTGTAGCAGTATGCCGCGCGCCGTATCTACGGCCTCCGAACGTTGGCTGAGGCCCGCCCACGCGGACTCAGTCCAGCGCCACCACAGCCGGGGGAGGGCAGATCCACAGGCAGGGGTGGGCATATTCGGGGCTGGGGGGCAATGTGGGGGGGGGGCAGGGTGGTCCGGGGCTGGGGAGCAGGCCAAAGGGGGGGGGGACTATTTTTGGGGGCCGGGTCGGCAAGCGGCATCCGCCATGAAGCACGAATTGCAGTGGTGCGACCTTTTCAAATAATAATAATCTTTAATTGTCACAATTACATTGCACACTGCAATGAAGTTACTGTGAAAAGCCCCTAGTCACCACACTCCGACGCTGTGTTCTGGGCATGTGCAGAAGGCCAAAGGAATGCTGGGAATTGTAGTTCCTGAACTGCAACTGCTGACTTAGTTAAGCATTTTGAGTTTTTGTAACAGTAATTATGCACACGCATGCTTGCGCACATGAACATATACACATATCTACGCAAGCAAATGCACGCATAGTCAGAGACCTGTTCTGCCATGCTTACCTGAATAATTTCCCATTCATGTTTGATAGGTTAAGACCTAGCCTAACTTTCTACGTAACTACAGAACTGACCCCCCCAATCGCACACTGATCTCCGGCTAACCCTTTCCCACCCGTCTCCCCCTCTGAACATTCCTGACCAGCCGACTACCCCTGACCCAACCCAACCTTACTACACCCCTACCACCTACCTACCTAGCACCCGACGACCCCGCCACACACATACCAATTCACCCACCTGCCCGCCCATCTCGGCGGCATCACTCACTTGCCCTCTCACCCATCTGCCAACCTCACTCATCAACCCACCTCATCCCCCTGCCAGCTCCCCCACTTGCCACTCTATGCGTTGGCCACCCTTCTCACTTTCCACCCTGCCACCCTGCCTTGAACTAAAACCTGGGAAAGCTGGTAACGTTCAGCAGGCCAGGCAGTATCTGTGGAGACGGACACCTGAGTTCACATTGCAGGTCTATCAGGTAAGGGGTGGAACAGCAACCATTGACCAAGTCAATGGGACCTTCACTGTCAGAATGCGGGCATCGCTGGCAGCACCATCATTTATCACCCAACAGTAATCTCCCTCGAGAAGGTGGTGGTGAGTTACCGCTCTCTTGAACCACTGCAGTCACTGTGATATAGGTACACCCTGTTAAGGAGGGAGTTCCAGGACTTTGATAGTGAAGGAACGGCAATTATAGTCAAGATGGTGTGTGGATTTCAGTGATGTCTTTCCTAAAGAAATTGATCCTCCTGTCCCAGGGGGACAGTGGTGGGTCACTGGGTTGTGGTGCCCCTCATGGGCAGCACGGTGGCTCAGTAGTCAGCACTGCTGCCTCACAGCACCAGGGTCCCAGGTTCGATTCCCGGCTGGGTCACTGTCTGTGCGGAGTCTACACGTTCTTCCCGTGTCTGCGTGGGTTTCCTCCGGGTGCTCCGGTTTCCTCCCACAGTCCAAAGATGTGCAGGTTAGGTGGATTGGCTGCGCTGAAATTACTCCTTAGTATTCAAGGATGTGCAGATTAGGTGGGATTACAGGGATAAACCCAGGAAAGTGGCCTAGGTCGGGTACTCTTTTTTTTTTAAATATAATTTTTATTGGAATTTTTTACAGAAAATATAAAACATAATGACAAACAATGAAATGCAACAAAATAACCCACAATAACTATAACACCCCCAGACCGTATCGACGCATGTATCCCATCCCCCCACCCCCCCAACCCCAATGAACAACAAAAGAACTTAAAAATAAATTAAAATTAAATAAACAAACATAGTCATTGTCCGCGCCCCCCCCCCCCCTTTTTCCCTCCCCCTTCCCCCCCTCCCCCCCCGGGTTGCTGCTGCTACTGCCCCCGTACCCTATCGTTGAGCCAGAAAGTCGAGAAAAGGTTGCCACCGCCTAAAGAACCCTTGTACCGACCCTCTCAGGGCGAATTTGACCATCTCTAGCTTAATGAAACCCGCCATGTCATTGATCCAGGTCTCCACGCTTGGGGGCCTCGCATCCTTCCATTGTAGCACGATCCTTCGCCGGGCTACTAGGGACGCAAAGGCCAGCACACCGGCCTCTTTCACCTCCTGCACTCCCGGCTCCACCCCAACCCCAAAAATCGCGAGTCCCCATCCTGGCTTGACCCTGGCTCCCACCATCCTCGACACCGTCCTCGCCACCCCCTTCCAGAACTCCTCCAATGCCGGGCATGCCCAGAACATATGGGCATGGTTCGCTGGACTCCCCGAGCACCTGGCACACCTATCTTCACCCCCAAAGAACCTACTCATCCTCGTCCCAGTCATGTGGGCGTCGGGTGCTCTTTCTGAGGGTCAATGCAGACTCAATGGGCTGAATGGACTCCTTCTGCACTATAGAAATTCTCTAAAATTCTCTTTTCACCAGCACTGTCCCCAGTCACACAGCAGGGGGGGTCAGACTAGATTCCTCTGGAGTGAGGTTTGAACCCACAATCCTTTGACCCTGATGTCAGAGGGCCATGAACTGAGCAATGAGCAGCTCAGTAATGACCAGCATTCAAACGTTTCACGTTCTGGGCAGTGACAGGTTGTGTGTACAGGAGGGCGTCAATAGTCTGCAGTCAGATTGAACAGAATCCCAACACGGGTCCAGCTGAAACTTAGAGCGAATGTCTGAATGTAACTTTCTTTTCTATTTCAGTAGTGATTTATACACTGTTTGCTGCTAATTATTGTCAATATTCTTTCTTAGGCAATGTTTCTTTACGAGTTACAAATCAGATACCTTCAGAATCAGGTAAAGTCCCTGAATGTTGGAGTGTGAGTGTCATTCAATAATTATTGCAGTGAGATAGAATTGTGAGCTCTCAGTTTGAAACTTCCTATTTTGATGATCGATTGCAAACAGGGAGAAGATTGATTGGGTAGGATTCTCGATTCATCGGGTGAACCGTGATGGGGCGGAGAATTGCACCTCAGTCGAAAATCGAGGTCGGCGCCGGGCGCCCAATGGGATGCCTTGCTCTAGCGCCTCGATAGCAGTGTGAATGCATTCCATGGTGCACGCCGGCGTGGGCACGCCAATTGTACAGTAACGGCCATTAGCATATCATTGACAACCTGGTATTCTATGCCCCCCCCCACCCCCCCTTCCCCACGATACTCCACCTCTGCCAGGCGGAATTGACCATGTCGCAGTTCACTTGTGGTTTTTAAAGTCGAGGAACAGGTGTCGTGGCCGATGAGGGTTCAGAGATGCTGGATGACAAACCCGAGCAACTGCAGCCCCCTTTGGGGTCAGGGGTTCAGGTGTTTTTCTCCACCTTGTGTACGAGGTGGGCCGCACGTGACATTCCCATCATTAGCGTTGCGTAGAAGTGTTAGAACACAGAACAGTACAGCACAGAACAGGCCCTTCGGCCCTCGATGTTGTGCCGAGCAATGATCACCCTACTCAAACCCATGTATCCACCCTATACCCGCAACCCAACAACCCCCCCCCCCCCCCCCCCCCCCCCCCCCCCCCCCCCCCCAACCTTACTATTAGGACACTACGGGCAATTTAGCATGGCCAATCCACCTAACCCGCACATCTTTGGACTTCAAAGTTGGGGGCGCGACCCGCGGGTGGGTCGCTGGCGGGTGTCGGGACCCGCGGGGCTGTTGTCTGCGGCGCTCCCGATCGCACAAATCCCCGCGAACATGTAAAAAAAAAATCGGCCGCATTGCGCATGCGTGTACGATGAACGGCGTGCATGCGCATTCCGCGAACATGTTAAAAACATTAGTCCGGACTGCACATGCGCGCACGATTTGTGCAGGCGTGCCGATAATCGGGCACGCATGCGCAGTGCGGCCGCTATTTTTTTAAACGGTTGCAGCTTTTTGTTTTACAAGTTCTGTAGTGGTTTTAATTCATTTATTCATTTATTTTATTCATTTAATTTTTATTTTTTTCATTTTTTAAATTCAAGGGTTTATTCGTTTTTTTCATTTATTTTATTCATTTTATTTTTATTTTTTTCTGCAAGTTAGGGGGGTACATTTGATAAATCTTTACAGGAAAAAAATTCAGAACTTTGAACAGATGGAGACTCCATACTTTCCGACACCGGAAGGCTTCACCTTCATCCAACAGGTTCCATGGAGGAGCGTGTACGAGGGCCAAAGGGACCCAAAACCATTTCCTCCATTTTTGTCAGCAGCAAACAAGGGAAAATGGTGGGTCATGCAGCTTGGCTGGCGTGGGTCGAGAAGGTCGGCCGGGTTAGGTCTTGAAAGTTGGTCGGTTGGTAAAAATGGGTCCTCGGAAAAAAGTTTGAAGAACACGGGCGTAGTAGATATGAGAGGCATGAGCGTGGATGTTGTTTGGGGGCGGGGGAAGGGTGTTACCTTCCATGAGGGTTTGGAGGGGGAAATTGGGGAGCCTGTGCCAGGTGCGTTGCATCTTTACTGCATCATGGGAGGTGGGAGAGACAGCGCTGCCATGGTCACACTGCATATGGATCAAGCCTGAGTGTGCCCAGGATATCATGGAGCATGGCACCATGACGTGACAGTGTGGAGGATCTGTACGGGAGAACAAAGTGATGTTTAGTACAAGAGCGATATTATAATGTTGAGTTTTCTCTACTAATTCCTATTCACCCGCGCCTGCAAGGTGCCTGTTGTTTCTTAGACTTCCTCACCCTCCTGTACGTCGAGGTGTATCCCCAGGATCCACAGGTGCGGTTGAGGTGGCCTGCTGACTTCCACGCCCTGTTGCCTAAGATTATCTTGGTGGGCGTCCCTTGGGGGGGGCCTGGTCATCGAGGGTCTGGGCCTACCTTCGGGCAGCACGGGTTTTGCAGTGCTGCCCTCCTCGGTGTGCAGGGCTGGAGGTGTATCGCTCACAGGGTGGAGGGTGTCTGATGGTCCCCAGGGTGGAAGGCCCCAGGCTGCTCTCCTGCTGATCCTCTTTCCTTCAGGTGCCCTAGAGGGGCAGATGGAGTGAGATCCAGTAGCCCTGTCGTCCTCTGTTGCTGATACCCGTGGATTCCCACCTGTGCCTGTGCAGTTGAAACTCTGCAAGCTAAAGAACGTTCATTTGGTGATTTCAAAGTGGTAACTGCTCTCAGTAGAGAAGTTAAACCTGATGTCTTTGTATAAAAAGGGTTCTTTTTTGTCTTATGGATGTTGCTGGGAAAGATTAAGAGTTACTTATAGAGTACTGTATTCTTTGGGGGATTTAGTGTTGATAGTTGTTAAGATGTTTACTGTGGATTTATAAAGTGTTAACTGGTTTCATAAATAAACATTGTTTTAATTTAAAAGCACTGTACATCTCTGTTGCATCACACCTAGAAAGTAGGCCCGTGTGTCCCTATAAACACAATCTATCAAAGGTTGTGGGTCAGGTGAACTCCATGGTACACTTTGGGGTTCTCTAAACCCTGGCCCATAACACCCTAGAGTGCAGGGAACGTGAATTTGATGATTCAATTGCAAATGAAGGAAACTAGAACCTGCAAGTAGGCAAGTTCCAACAATGAACCGAGTGAGGGAAAGAGGAACCCAAAAAATACATTGTAAGCCGTGCATGGACATTGGGAGAGCAGTTGTAAATTCTATCTTCCCGCTAGCTTGCCACCATGCCCTATTAGTTTATTAAAGAGTAATTTGGCAATTACTTTATTGTTTGTTCCACCTCAGGGGATCACCATGCCCCAGGTTTTCACTGGTCTCATAGCCAACATCGTCAACGCTGTCACCAATTACCTCTTCCTCTATGTGTTGACACTGGGAGTGGAGTAAGTAGCAAATTAGTTTGAAAATTCATTTTTGAATTTCTGATAAATGAAGCTGTCACTGAACAATGACTTGATTTGAAGCTGCCTTTAACACGCCCACTTGTTTCTCAGAGGCTCGGCCGCTGCCAATGTTATCTCTCGGTACTGTCAGGCTATTCTCCTGTTTGGATACATTCGATGGAAAAAGCTGTACGTTAACACCTGGCCAGGTAGGTTTCAGAGCGGGTCATTCACACCTTGGGCAATGGTGTGTAATGGACAATATATAATTGGACCTTCAATTTATCCCCACAGAGGGGTATATGGCAACAAGGTGTACATATAAATGTTCCGTCAGTAACCTCGTACACAAACGTACCAATCGCACATTTATGAACGATAGAAGTGTTTGGATGCTTTACTGATGAACAACAGACTATATACAGAGTAACGGGAGAGTTCTATGTCCACACGCTAACACTGGATTACTAACTGCTCTGAACGTGTTGCCACGCATCACTTCCTGTGGTGATGATGTATTTAACTACATGCAAATTCAGGGATATGCTAATTGGAACTCTCCAATACACACATGAAAGCAACAATCATAACAAAACCCAGAGTCAAGGGGTTGGATTTTCTGCAGCTCCACGCCGAAATCGTGTTTGGTGCGGGGGCGGAGAACCCACTTTTACGCGGGAGTCGGGCCCGGCGCTGCTCCCGGGCGATTTACGACTCGTGTCTGGCAGGCCCATTGCCAGAGGCCCTCCCAGCGATACTCCGGTCCCGAACGGCTAAATTCCCGACGGCGTGGTTCTAACCACGTCTGGCCGGTCGGGACTCTCGCACGGCAGCTGCGGACTCAGTTCACGGCTGCCCTGGTGGGGGACGGGGGTGCCTCATGGGCAGCCGGGGCGGCGATCGGGCGGGTTTGATGGAGTGGCGCGGGGCAGATTGGTGGGACCTTCTTTGTTGGTCCAGGTCCGTCGGCTGAGTCCGCCATCGCGTTCGTCTTGGCCGCCGGAGGCCGCCGCCGTGCGCATGCACGGACTCGGAACTGGAAGAGCGGGGGCCTGTATCCTCAGTCAAAGCTGCGAGGAGCACCCGGGGGCCCTGCCAGGCCCCTGCAGGTAGGAGAATAGCTGTAGATTTTTTTAAAGGAAAGTCTGGAGTAGAATGCCAGAGTTTGTACACCGGCGTGGGAGCACAGCCCAAGGTTTCTGGTGGTGGCGATGTGCTGAGCTGATGTATATCAAGTGGCTCTCCTATCAATTGGACTCAAAGTAGCAAATTAACCAGGATTCTTGGTTCAAAAAACCACCCAAAAGTCCTAAAAACCCAAAAGGCATCAGTCGAGAAGAAGCAGAAGAGAAGATGCCGGCAAACGGTAGCTCAAAGGGTCGGCGAGAAGGCAGAAGCGGCGGCAAGGGCAACGAGCAGACAGACCAGCAGACACGCAAGGTGAGGCGGAAACAAGAGAAGAGGCGACCGGCGACCCGGACATAGGAACGCGAACAGGCAGCGACGCCCCCCCCCCCCCCCCCCCATCCACCTTATCGGGAGAGGGATGGAATACATTCCTAAAAAAAAGAATTGGCTGCCGTGTGGAAGGCGATCAAAATGGAATTTCAGGTGGTGATGAAAGAGGTGGTGAAGGAGGTGGTGACGGAAGCGATGGCCACCCTCCAACGCACGATAGACGGGCTGGGAAAGAAGGTGGAAGCTCGGGAAAGGACGATCCTGGATCTGGAAAGGGCGGCAGCTGACCAGAGTGATAGGATCGTGGCTCTGGAGACCGAGGTGAAGAGGTTGGTGGCGGCTCAAGGGAGCCTGAGGGGAAAGGTGGAGGACCTAGAAAACAGGTCCAGGCGACAGACGTTTGTATTGTGGGACTGCCAGAAGGGGGAGGAGGGAAGGGACCCAACGGCCGACATCGCCCAAATGCTGGGAAACTTGGTCGGGAGGAGCAGCTTCCCAAACCCCCCAGAATCGACAGGGCACGTAGGCCGCTCCGGCCAAAACCCAAGACTTGGAAGTAGCTGAGAGCGATCATAGCGAAGCTGCATTGGTACCAGGAACGGGAACAGATCCTGAGGTGGGCCCGACAGGCAAAGTCGTGCTCGTGGGGAAGACACAGACTATGGGTCTATCAGGACATTGGAGCAGACCTCGTGAAGATAAGGGCCAAATTTAATAAGGCAAAATCGGGGCTCTAGAAGAGCGGGGCTCGGCTCGGCTGGGTAACTTTATCAAGGGAAAGAACATTACTTCGGCACCCCCGGGGGGGGGGGGAGGCTGAGGAGTTTGCGAAAACCAACAGTCTGGAGCAGGAACAGACGCAGCAACGGTGAGGGCAGCGGGGAAAAAGGTGGAGGAGGAAACGGAACCAAGATCTGCTGTCTGGACTCTGGGTTTGCGTGGGACTGCGCTGCCTCGTTCCTGGACTAAAGTAGGAGGGCAGGGAGATGGAAGTGAGGATAGGGAAAAACAGGTGAGGGGACGAGGAAGGGAACGCAGACAAGCAGACAGAACAGAGACAGGGTGAGACTAGCCCAGGGAGAGAGGCCACCATACTGGCGGGGAGGGCTAGCATGGGAAGACAAGCGGTAAAGGGAGCCACGGCGCACCTCTCAGGGGAGAGGACGCGTCTGGCCATGGGGGCCGGGTGGCAGGACAGAAAGGCGGGCGGATACACATGGGAGGAAATGGAGGGGGTATAGGGAGGGGAATGGGGGGAAACCGGGAGGCGGGACTCACAGAACAGAAAGAGGGCAGAAATATAGAGAAGGATTGGCAGCGAAACAGACATAGGCCTCAGCATGCATGGAGCAGGCCGAGGAATCAAGATGGTGCCACAAAGAGCAGCACGGTGGCACAGTGGGTTAACACTGTTGCCTCACGGCGCCGAGGTCCCAGGTTCGATCCTGGCTCTGGGTCACTGTCCGTGTGGAGTTTGCACATTCTCCCCGATGTGCCGGGTAGGTGGATTGGCCCTTAATTGAAAAAAATTAATTGGGTACTCTAAATTTTAAAAAAAAGATGGCGCCACAAGCAGCCACTTTGGAGAGTCCCTGTGGTAAACCACTGTTAGTGTATTATATGTATTGTGATAAACTGTTGCTATACGACATGTATTGTGGTAAATCACTGCCTGATGGCTCCACCTGTGGCTCCTCCCCTCGGGCTCAGTATAAAGGTGGCTGACCTCCGGCCCTGCCCCAGGTCGGGATCGGTTGCCAGGAGGCCTCCTGTTTAGCTTATTAAAGCTACAGTTTCGTTCACTACTCGTCTTGTGTTAATTGACGGCACATCAATTTAATAAGCTAAACCAGGAAGCCTCCTGGCTGACCTCTCGGAATTTCTCCACCTGGAGAAGATAAAATACGCTTCCTTAATGCATGGGGGCAATTTGTCGGTCTGCTCCAAAACCTGTTTGAGGCCAACAACAGCCAGTAGAGGGAGAAACGGAAGGATCGGAGAGGACAAAGAACAAAGGACAGGGAGGAATGCGAGGGACGCACAACCCAGGGGGGAGTGAGGGGGGGGGGGGGGGGAGTGTGAGATGGATAAAAAGGGACAACACACGGGATGGGGGAACCCTCCCCCCCCTTCATCCATCCCCCCCAAAAAATGGCTGAAACTGACAAAGGGAGAAGAGAAAGGGGGTTGGAGCAAAGAGAAGGGAGAGCACACCTCCTGATCGACCAGGGAGGATAACGGGGGGGGGGGGGGGGGGGGGGGGGGGCGCGGGGGGGGGGGGGGAGGAGCCTAGGGAAAGAGGGGCTGGGGGAGGACACGCCGAACTCGACAGGAGCAATCAGTAAATAAAGTCACGTAAGACAAAAGCCTTTTTATTTTCGTTACATTGTACAATAAATAAACACGACCGTCATTGTAGACGTTGAAAATGCCAATAAAAAGATTTATGAAAAAACAAACAGTCAATTTGAAAGCTGAGGTGATCTGGATGTTATGGATGATTTTCTCTATACTGTGTTAGTAACTCCATTGTTGTTTATTTCTGTGTAGGATGGTCTACTGACTGCCTGCAGGAGTGGGGCCGCTTCACACGGCTGGCGATCCCCAGCTTGCTGATGGTATGTGCTGTATGGTGGGGATTTGATTGTGGAACTGTAATCGCAGGTAAATAAACAACCTCACTGTTTAAAAATGCACACCATCCATTGTTAAATGAGAGAGAAAGTGACAGGTGTTATTCAAGACACTGGCGAATAAATTGATCAACGGAGACAAGCAAAACCAGTCTCCACCCACATGGCCGTTAGGTTTACACTGATTCACTCACACACACACAATATAAACTGATTGAGGGAGAGTCTCAGTTTGACTGGGATTGTAAAACACTCGATCCCTGAAAGAAGATTAATCACCTTCCAGCAAACGCTCATCTCCAATTACCCTGAAGAATCACGATTCGGAAACTTATCCAAAGCAATGGCACTTGGAATGTTTCCCTGAGGCTTAACCAGATTCCAGGAGAGGATCTTTCCCCAAAATCAAACAAGAATTGAAATACAAACCCATTGGCTTCATCACCTTCCCTGATTGTTTTGTGTAGCAGATTAGAGGGTAAAGTGAGTTCCACTCTGTCCCCATGATCCGTGGGTGTAAGTCAGAATCACAAAGAAAGACTTCCATCCATACAGCATCTATCCTGACCTCATGTTAAACGCCTTGGGGTATTGTGGTGAATGTACATCGTGTAATTCATTGTGTCCTTCTGGGCTCTATCTGTGAGCCGTTGCGCGGCTCTGCCCACAGGGGGAGATGAGGAGCTTGTACAGGGCTCCACCCTCGGCTCCGCCCATGGCCCCTCCCACTACCGGAAGTATAAAGTACTGCAGCCTTCTGAGTCTGCCCTCAGTTCTTCTGGTCGCAGGCAGGCTCAGTTGTAAGTCTATCAAAACCAGTTTACTTCCTATCGTGTCTCGAGTAAATTGATGGTCACATCAATTTAATAGACTTAAGAAAACTACTATGGAATCAGCCCTCAAACCTTTTTAAAAAAAAATAATTTTTATTGAAAAATTTTGAATTTATACAACATCGAACCATAATAAAATACCAACAATAACAATAATGATAGCAATCATAAACATTCGGCCCTCCTCAATGAACAACACAACATATTAACAACAACTTAAATTAACACAATGTTAAGTTACATAACCGTAGAGAAAAAAAAATAGAAACTATAATAAGGAACCCCCCCCCCCAAACACCTCGGGTTGCTGCTGCTATTGACCAAGATACCTATCTTTGAGCCAGGAAGTCCAGAAAAGGCTGCCACCATTTATAGCACCCTTGTATTGATCCTCTCAGGGCAAATTTGACCCTCTCCAATTTTATAAATCCCGCCATGTCACTGATCCAGGTCTCCACACTTGGGGGCCTCGCATCCTTCCACTGCAGCAAGATCCTCCGCCGGGCTACTAGGGACGCAAAGGCCAGGACACCAGCCTCTTTCGCCTCCTGCACTCCCGGCTCCACCGCAACTCCAAAAATCGCGAGTCCCCACCCATGTTTGACCCTGGATCCAATCACCCTCGACACCGTCCCCGCCACCCCCTTCCAGAATTCTTCCAGTGCTGGGCATGCCCAGAACATATGGGCATGATTCGCTGGACTCCCCGAACACCTAGTGCACTTGTCCTCACCCCCAAAGAACCTACTCATCCTTGTCCCAGACATGTGGGCCCGGTGCAGCACCTTGAATTGGATGAGACTAGGGGGGTAACTCTTTTTGGGTGTTGCCCCCCAAGTCCATCGAAGGGCCACCTTTCCTCTCACAATGAAATCCTGCTCACCCTGATCAGACCCCCCCCCTCACCATCCCCCACCTGACGGCTCCATAAGACAGACCCCCTCATCAGAAATCCCCCCAATTAGAGCGAACCCACCAGAGACCCCCCCATGAGAGAGAGCCCCATCAGAGACCCTGTCAATTACAGAGACCCCCACCAGAGACCCCCCCATAAGAAGGATCCCAACCAGAGACTCCCCCATGAGAGAGACCCATGCCTAGAAGCTGGAGAGGATTTACAGAACCCCAAAATGTATCATTGAGTTCACCTGACCCACGACTTTTACTAGATTGTGGTATGGGGAGCACAGGGCCCACACTACAGGTGTGGTGCAGCAGAAATTTGTAGCGATCTTTACATGGGTATGTACATAAGGGGTTAATGGGAAATTGGAAGATCACTAGGGGGCAGTACTGGTGGGTATAAAAGCAGACGCAAGCGGCTCTCTGCCTCTCTTGGTGATTAGACTGTTACGAGAGCAGGAGCATAGATCTAGCTCAGGGTTATTAGTGTGGTCAGACATAGCTACTGTATATAAAAGTTGTAACCTTTCTACTGGTATTGATCTTAAAGAACTCATGCAGTTGTTAAATTCTATTACTCAATGAACCTTTCAATACCTCTGGACGACTTAGAGCCTTCTTCATCAAGGTACAGAAAGGCTCTGCTGCAACTGGATTGAGTAACGCACGTTACCTACAGTTAGTGCTACCAACTACACTTGTAAGGTAACAAAAGAAAATTTAAAAGTAATTTTGAAAGCAAAACAATGTTTATTCTATGAACTCAGTTACCCTTTTTAAAACATACAGTGAACATCTTAGCAACCATCAATTCAAATACACCCTCCAATGAATACCACACTCTAAGTAATCCTTCAACTTTCCTTTTAACATCCATAAGACAGAAGACCCTTTCTAACACAGAGATCAGGTTTGAATTCACTGCTGAGAGCAGTTATCGCTCTGAATTCACCAAGTGATCAAGAGATCGTCTTTAGATGGCAGAGAGATCGAAATTACACCTTCTTTGGCTGGCTTCAGCTCCAACACTAAAACAAAACCAAAGAATACCGGCACACTCAAGCTTTTCCTCAAAGCGAAACTAAAAAACAGAGCCAGAGCTTAGCTCCGCCCACACTCTAACATCACTGCAGCCACTTGAGCAGCCAAACGTTTCTTAAAGTGACATTCCCATGACAGTTTGCTTTAAGGCAGTTTAATTTATTGATTGTTTCTTTCCTATTCACAGGGTTAATTGATGAAGTTCAACTCGGAGTTCAGGGCATTCTTACCCAGATAACAACCGTAGCATACAGGGTAAGGATGAAGATGTTGTTCTAAAAATAACTTGCAATTATTTGGTGCTTTTCATAACCACTTGGGGGGTGGTGGGGGGGGGGGGGGGGGGGGGGGGGGGGGGGTTGGTGGGCGGTGGGCGGTGGGGGGGGGAGGGATTTTCTGGCCACGTTCTGGCACCTCCTGCCATTCCTGGAGAACAGCAGAAGAGCCCTGTACGGGGTTCGTGCCGGGCGCCGACTGGTTAGTGATAGAACATAGAACAGTACAGCACAGAACAGGCCCTTCGGCCCTCGATGTTGTGCCGAGCAATGATCATTGCGGAACATTGATGTTCCGTACCAGCGGTGCCTGACCGGATCTGGATCACACCCTGGCTGAGCGTGGGCCAGACTTGCAAATTTAGTCTTTAAATGCGCTCAGCGCTTCCCATTATCTCGCTGTGTCTGAGACACACCAGACCCACCCAGCGCAGAGTGAGGCCGACGCCAATCACAAACGGAAAGCAGATGTGATGATCACACCAGAGGACTGAGAGGCCAACTCCGGGTTGGGGGGGGGGGGGGGGGGGGTCAGGGCAGGGTAGTGCCCTGACACACTGGCATTTTAAATTTTTTAATTAATTAATTTCCCCCAATTAAGGGGCAATTTAGCATGGTCAATCCATCCAACCTGCACATCTTTGGGTTGTGGGGGCGAAACCCACGCAGACACGGGGAGAATGTTCAAACTCCACACGGACAGTGACCCAGAGCCGGGATCGAACCCTGGTCCTCGGTGTCCTGAAGCAGCCGTGCCAACCACTGGGCCACCGTGCCACCTGGCACCCTGGCACTGACAAGTTGGCACTGCCCAGATGCCAGGTTGGCATTGACTGGGTGCCATGGGAAGTGTCATGGGGCAGGAACTGAGGAGGGTCCGTGGCCATGATAGAAGGCTGAAGGGCAGCATGAAGGTTGAGCCCTGAAGCTGCCGTATGGAAGGGTGGGTTCAAAGATGGAAGGACGGGGGCTTAAAGCTGGGGGGGGGGGGGGGGGGGGGGGGGGGGGCGTATCCCCTCGGTGACCCCATGGTGGTGTACGCTCACTTGGGAAGGGGGGGTGGTGATGCTCCAATGGATGGTGGAGGGGCCAGTGTAATGATCAGCATGGGACATAGGGGGCGGGATTCTCTCACCCGGGGCCGGGCTGGAGAAATCCAGGAGGGGCGCGAATCGCGCCATGCTGCCCTGACGCCAGTCCGCCGATTCTCTGGAGAGTGGAGAATCAGCGCTGGCGCATTCGGTGCAGCGCCGGTCGGGGGCCGCTCTATGAGCCCCCCCCCGGCAATTGTCGGCCAGGGATGGGCCGAGCGGCCACGCAAAAGAACTGACTTCCGCCGGCGCCATTCACACCTGCTCTTACCCGGCGGGCGTTCGGCGTGGATGCATCCAGGGGCAGCCTGATGGGAGGGGGGGGGGGGGGGGGGAGTGGGGTACGACCCAGGTGGGCCCCCTGCTGTGGCCTGGCCCGTGATTGGGGCCTCTCGTACTGGGGGCCTCTTTTGTTCCCCGCCCGGCCCCTGTAGCCCTACGCAATGTTGCATCGGGGCCAGCGCAGAGAAGGGAGCCACCACGCATGCGCGCATTGGCGCCGGTCCCACTGCGCATGCGCAGACCTGCGGCGCCCATCTGACGCCGGGGATCAGCAGCTGGAGCAGGGTGGGTCGCTCCAGTGCCGTGCTGGCCCCCTGTCGGGGTCAGAATTGCCGCTCCTGAGGGCATGTTGATGCCGTCGAGAAACGAGATTGTGTTTACGACGGCGTCAACACTTAGCCTCAGGATCAGAGAATCCCGCCTATCGGGTGGGGGCGGTTGTTTTGCCCATGCTCCTGGAGGATTTTGTGCTCCCCCACGAGGGGCGGGCGAGCTTACCCGTACTTGTATAAAAGATCGGCCAGTCTGGAACCGACTGACAGAGAGAGTACCCGGTGAGGTTTAACAGGGGGTCATGTATATACTTGTTGTTTGAATACATTTCTTTTACTTTCAGTAATGGCGGAACACACCTTTGATCAGATCAAGCAGGGAGACACTCGCAGACACTCATGCCTCCGTGGTGTGTGTGTGTGTGTGTGTGGGGGGGCGGGTGGGGGGGGAGGGGGTGGCGCAGACAGTGAGTGATGTGGAGAAGTTGCCACCCCCAGGGGTTCGGTCTGTTGCCCATGTCCGGAGGGTGTCGCAATATCCCTGGGTGGGCGGTGTGAGGACTTCTTCGACTTAACTTTGATATCTGGGGACCCTTTCAGACTGGCATCCCAACCTCTGAACAGCCAGCCTTGACGGAGCCGTAAGGTGACCACTCCAGAAAATATTCTAAGTGCGGGAAAACTCAGTGAGAAACTCCCTAAGCTCCTACAAAATGACTAAGGGCGGAATTCTCCGCAGGGGGCCGAACTCGTGAAGATCGGCGTGAACTCGGCCGAGGTTCACGATGGCCTCGGAGCCCGCTCCCCGCACCTAATTCACCCCCACCCGGGGGGCTAGGAGCGGGCCTCCATCTTTCGGATGACTTCATCGCGCAGACGGCACGAACCCGCGCAAGCGCAGTTGGCGTCTTTCTCCTCAGCCACCCGGCAAGACGTGGCGGCTTGATCTTGCCGGGCAGCGGAGGGGAAAGAGTGCGTCCGTTTTGGACGTTGGCCCGACGATCGGTGGGCACCGATCGCGGGCCTGTCCCCTCCCAAGCACAGTCGTGGTACTCCTGTGCCTATCGGGCCCCTAGATGCCCCAAACGGGCATCCGGCGCCCGTTTCACAAATGCAGCGACCAGGTGTGTTTGCCACCATCGTGATACGGCCGTGAAGGGCCGACCGCTCGACCCATCGGGCTCGGAGAATCGCCGTTCGCCGTGAAAAACGCGAGCGGCGATTTTTCCGAGCCGGTGGGGGGGAATCGTGGGGGGCACCAGGGGGGCGTAAAAAATGTCGGGGGGCCCTCCCGCGATTCTCCCAGGCCGCGTGGGGAGCGGAGAATCGCGCCCTAAGGGTGCACTGCCACCTGCCATCTCGATGTGGCAGAGAATCCAGCGTCGAGCAAAAAACAGGACGGGCGCCGCTCTGGACCCCCGCTAGCGCTGGGATCAACATTCACTCACCATGCCAGCGAAAGGATGTAAATGGGTCATTAAGGCCCATTTTCATCCTATTAATGGGTTGGGCACCATATTCTCCAGGCCGGCGTGATTTTGGGCTGGGATTCACGGGGGTGAGAATTGGTGCAGGTCTTGACAAACGTGGCCCTGATGTGGTGGACCGTGTTGTGCATTGTTTTATTCATCTGCCTTCAGCTTGAGTGGCTTTGAAGTGCCCAGCTGTGAAACTAACAGAAAGCACTTAACTGTCTTTGCTGTCCAGGAGCTGTTAATCATAGCTAAATGTTCATAAACATTGTGGTTAGTTTCACAGCTGTCACAGCTGCATGGAAGCTGTCAATATTTTGTTTCACTTACGTTTTTTCCAACATGCATGACTACCATGTTTCTTGGCATTCAACTGCATTTTCCACTGATCTGCCCACAGTTCTAATCTGCTTACTGCTGCATGATGTTACGTAGGAAGCAGCAGGCCACCACGATGTTCAAAACACTCCTTGGGCGATATTGGAGAGCCCCACCAGAGTGGTCCAGGCATCGGAAGCACATCTTGAGGACGCCGATGCATCGCTCAATGACGCTTCTGGTTGCTGCATGGATATCATTATAACAGTTCTCCGCATCGGTCAGCGATGCCAGCAAATTCTGTTGCCAGGGCATCCTGGTGGGCTTGGTCCAGACTGAAGGTTATGTAGTCAGCTGCCTGGGTGCTTAGGGCATCCGCCACAGTGAGGATGCACCTGTGCAAGATCCCAGCCAGGTCCCCGCTCAGCCCCTGGAAACAGCCAAAGGCATAAATGTTCAAGGCGACCATCACCTTGACAACCATTGGGATCAGGTGACCTCCTCCAAACCCCCCGCAGTGCCAGGTGCGCCATCATCTGGCACAGATGGTGTATGGTCTCCCTGGTTAGCCGGAGTCTTTGGCGGTACATGTCCTGAATAGGCGCCTCCTTCGTACCTCCTCCTTGGCCTATTGGACGGCCCACACTGAGCCTCACAGGCTGGGACCTGATCTTTTGGGGCAGGCTCCTCTTGTGCAGGGCCCTCCCTAAGCTAGTTCTGTTCCTCCAGCCGCTGTGCAGCCACAATGGCAACTGCGGCCAGGACGATAGTGAGCGATCCTGGATGTACTTCGAAATTTATTCTCTCCAGGGGGGATAGGGGAGACATGTCAGCAAGATGAATATTCCCTTGAACATCACGATCCAACAGGCTAAACGGTGACCCTGAGTTGCACTTCAACCCCACCCTCCACATGTTCCCTCCAAACCCACCCCTCAGCCGTCCCCCCCTGATATGTGGCGTCCCTCACTGCACCCCTGTCCCCATCAGTGAGTGGCCGGACCTGTGACGTGAGGAGCCTCTATCCTCACCACCCGTCACCGTCAACAGGGGTACCGTTGGCTGCCACAACCCGTGTCAGCGGAAGGCTCTGTGGCCCCCTGCCCTGTCTCCCCAGTGGGGTCTATCGTGGGTCTCCTCACTGGGTGGGCCGTGTGTTATCCTGCCAGCAGGGTGGCCACCTGGTTGTGCAATGGAGTGGGTCACAAATTGCACCCATGTGATATCGGCCTGAGAGGGGCAGAGCATCGCAGAGGCCTGGAGCAGAGTGGGCAAAACGTGCTAAATGAGCACAAGTGCCAGTGCGGGACGCAAACCTCATTATCGCCCCAGCGCGGGGCTGGAGCGTGGCGCCTGATGCGGCGTTGGGTGCGGACCTCGTATTTGGCTGTTCGTCTGATTCTCAGCGCGAGCGCGGTTCGCCTTTGCAGCGTCGCCAGGCGGCGAATTTCAGCCGTTGTCAAACAGGATTGGTCAACCGGCCATTGGAACATGCGAGCAAAAACTTGGCCTAAAATCTGAGGATCAGGTGAAAGGAGAGAAAGGCAGAGAATGGGAGGGGGTTTGGGATGGTGAATTCCAGGGCTTAGCAGGTACAGGGCAAACAGCACAGTCACCAATGTTTGTGTGATGAAAATGGGGGGATGGGAAATCGGCCAGAGTTTGAGTGGCACAGATATTTCGGAAGGTTGTAGGACTGGAGGAGGATACAGATATAGGGAGGGACGATCCCGTGAAGGGATTATATTGAGTATCAGAAGGCAATTTGACAGCAGGGATGAAGGAGGAAAATGAGGGAATCAAAGTAAATAGGAACAGAAACCCTGACTGATTTTATTCCTTCCAGAAACCCAGAGTTGGCCCCTGGTTGCTAAGCACCAGCTCATTTTTTTCTCCCAGCTTGTGTTTACTTTTCCCATCATAAGCTCCCCCAGCACATCAGAAATGCAGTTTGAACTGAAACTAAAACACCTTTGCCCAACATGAATCTAACTAGAGTTGTACCCTTTCCGACACAGAAACACTGAACTAAACTCACTTAAATCTATACCTTACTTGTAACACCCAGCAATACAAATATGGATCACTTAAATCTATCTCGGCATCCTGACAATATATTGATTGAACAGTTACCTTCAACAACAGATTAAATGGAAGGAAGGAAGTTGAAAATAGCTCAGAAGTAACTATTTATGTTCTTTCCCCTGCAGATAGCTCTGGGATTTGATTTTGTTTCAGCTTTCCTTGTGGGTAACGCCCTGGGTGCTGGTAAACCAGAGCAGGCTGTCAACTCTGCTAAAGTTGCTGTGTGCTGCATTGGTGAGTTCAATAATTGTTATTCGAACAATGTATCCATCACCACCTCTCCTACATTCTCCGGTGTTAAACCTTTAAGGGGTTGGCTCCTTTATTGGGATACAGCTCTCTGGGTGTCAGTCTCCCCCATAGCCTTCCAAATTGGACACTCTTTATTTAGTTATTTTATTCATTCAAGTGGTGTGGGTGTTTCTGCCCAGACCAGCATTTATTGCCCCAAATTGCCTAATTGCCCTTGAGGACTCTGCCTTTCTCACGTAGGTTTACAATGAAAGGTTATTATTATTATTAACTCCGCATTTGAAGAATGCGTCTTGGAGGTTGCTCCAAAAATCGCTCCAACACGGATGGCTTCAACAAGAATCCATCTCCAAGGTTTCAATCTCACCTTCCGAGATTCTGCACACCGGATCAAGCTCAAGATTTACCTTCCAAGCTCATTTTTCGATCTTCGACCGTGCCAAGCAGAACACCACTGCTCCGAAAGGTACCCTTGCCAAACTCAAGCCGATCTCTCAGATCTACAGGTCTTCCCTTGAGCTCACTATAACTTCAAGTTTGCACCTCACGGCTCTTATTAAAAATAAATCCATGGGTGTGGCATGGCCAGCATTTATTGCCCATCCCTAATTTACCTTGAGAAGGTGGTGGTGAGCTGCCTTCTTGAACCACTGCAGTCCCTCTGGTGTAGGTACTCCCATAGTGCTGTTAATGAGGGAGATCCAGGATTTTATCCCAGCGATAATGAAGCAATGGCCGCTATATTCCCAAGTCAGGATGGTGAGTGACTTTGAGGGGAACATCCAGGTGGTGGTGCTCCCAGGTATTTGCTGCCTGTGTCCTTCTAGATGGTAGAGGTCATGGGTTTAGAAGGTGCTGTCAAAACTGGTGAGTTCCTGCAGTGCATCTTGTAAATGGTACATACTACTGCCATGGTGCATCGGTAGTGGAGGGAGTGAATGCTTGTAGATGGGGTGCCAATCAAGTGGGTTGCTTTTTCCTGGATGGTGTTGAGCTTCTAGAGTGATGTTGGAGCTGCACTCATCCAGGCAAGTGGAGAGTATCCCATTATTCCTGACTTGTGCCTTGTAGATGGCGGACAGGAGTCACGAGGTGAGTTATTCCCTGCAGGATTCCTAGCCTCTGACCTGCTCTTGTAGCCATAGTATTCAGATAGCTAGTCCAGTCCAGATTATCTCCAGTTGGTAGTATGGGATTCAATGATGGCAATGCTATTTAATTTCAAATAGCGATGGTTAGGTTCTCTCTTGTTGGAGATGGTCATTCCCTGGCAGTTGTGTGGCATGAATGTTACTTGCCACTTGTCAACCCAAGCCTGGATATTGTTCAGATCTTGCTACATTTGGACATGGACTGCTTCACTATCTGAGGAGTCGTGAATGGTGCTGAACATTGTGACGTCATCAGCGGAAATTCTCACTCCTAATCTTATGATGGAAGGAAGGTCATTGATGAAGCATCTGAAGATGTTTGGGCCTTGGACACTGCCCTGAGGAACTCCTGCAGTGGTGTCCTGGAGCTGAGATGATTGACCTTCAATCACCACAACCACCTTCTTTTGTGCCATATATGCCTCCAACCAGCGGAGAGTTTCCCCCCGGATTCCCGTTGACTCCAGTTTAGCTATGGCTCCCTGATGCCATACTCGGTCAAATGCTGCCTTGATGTCAAGGACAGTCACCCTCACCTCACCTCTGAAGTTCAGGCCCTTTGTCCTTGTTTGAACCAAGGCTGTAACGAGGTCAGGAGCTGAGTGATTCTGTCGGGACCCAAACTGAGCGTCCGTGAGCAGGTTATTGCTGAGTAAGTGCCGCTTGATAGCACTGTTGATGACTCCTTCCATCACTTTACTGATGATGGAGAGTAGACTGATGGGGAGGGGGGATGGAATTCTCTGGGTGTATTTGTCCTGCTTTTTGTGTGAAGGACACACCTGGGCAATTGTCCACATTGCTGGGGCGATGCCAGTGTTGTAGCTGTACAGGAACAGCTTGGCTCGGGGTGCATGATTTTCTGGAGTACGTGCTTTCAGTCCTGTTACTGGAATATTGTCAGAGACCATAGCATTTGCCATGGACAGTGTCATCTGCTGTCTTTTCATCACAAGGGGTGAATCTAATTGGCTGAAGACTGGCATCTGTGATGCTGGGGGCCTCCAGAGAAGGCCAAGATGGATCATCCACTCGACACCTTTAGATGAAGAATGTTGTGAATGCTTCAGTCTTATTTTTGCACTGCCGTGCTGGGTCCCCCCCATCATTGGGGATGGGGATATCTGTGGCGTCTCCTCCTCCAGCGAGTTGGTTTAATTGCCCGCCACCATTATCGGCTGGATGTGGCAGGACTGCAGAGCTTAGATCAAATTTGTTGTTTGTGGAATAACTCTGCACTGTCCGTCACTTGCTGCTTATGCTGTTTGCCACACAAGTATCTTGTATTGTTGACACCTCATTTTAACAACGCCTAGTGCACTTTTCATTTAACCAGGGGCGACCCCCTGGCTTGGTGGTAATGGTAGAGTCGGGCCACAAGGTTACATATTGTGGTTTGATACAATTCTGCTGCTGCTGATGGCCCACAGCACCTCATGTGGAGTCTGCATGTTCTCCGTGGCTGCGTGGGTTTCCACCGGGCGCTCCCGTTTCCTCCCACAGTCCAAAGATGTGCAGGTTAGGTGGATTGGCCATGATAAGTTGCCTCTTAGTGTCCAAAGAGGTGCAGGTTAGATGGGGTTACAGGGTTAGTGTATCAGCTGTGGAGGCAGTCCTCCTCCAGGGAAATATTTAAGATATGGACTGGGGCAGGGGATGTGGTGTTGCATCCGGAAACATAAATGAAGCATTTAGAGATTATTATAAGGAGCTGCACAGGGCAGGCCCGGGGGTGGTGGGGGGGGGGGGGGGGGGGGGGGGGGGGGAGGAGGGGGGCATGGGACGGTTTTTAGATGAACTGGAGTTTCCACAGTCGGAAAAAAAGTGGCAGGCGCTGGAGGAGCCCCTGGGGCTGAGGGAGGTATTGGACAGTATAAGTAGTATGAAGTTGGGGTGGGCCCCAGGGCCCGATGGTTAACAAGCGGAATTCTATAAGGAGTTTGCGACGGACCTGGTGCCACATCTCTTTTAATGAGGCGTTGGAGAAGGGGGAGCTGCGGGAGCCGATGACGGATAGGCCCATATCGTTGTTAAATACGGATGTGAAAGTGCTGGCTAAGTTGGTGGCGGGAAGGGTAGAAGGATGTGTCCCGGGGGTGGTTGTGGAGGATCAAACAGGTTTCGTAAAGGACAGACAGCTTTCTAGTAAAATAAGGAGGCTGCTCAATGTGGGCCATGACATCGCAGAGTGCTCAGGTACTGGAGGTAGTGGTGTCCATGGACACGGAGAAGGCATTTGGCTGGGTGGAGTGGCGGTACCTGTTTGATACGTTCGAGGTCCATAAACTGTCAGAAGTATCACCTTGTGCTTGTCTTCTCCCGCGATCTCATTCGCAGTGAAGGAATAACAGAGATGTTCTCTTTGGCCGAATGGGACCAGTTTACCAATAATAGTCATTTTCACTCACAATTGATGGCTCCCAACTCTTGTTGGTCTTTCCTTTTTTTTTAACCATTCCATCCTCCCCCCCTTGAATCACGAAGTACTGCAGGCTGGGATCGAACCTTTCACCTCGTCACCAATATGGTGGGTGGAGACAACACTTTGGAAGATTCCAGCAGTTTGAAAGGGGTTTATTAACGAAAGGCAATGGCTGGTGTTCATACAAGTAGAGAACACTAAAGGATGGGTCTTAACTGTCTGGCTCCGGGGTCCACACTGCCTGGGCAGGGCCCCAGGCTTACTTGCTATTGGCTGATAGTCACACGTTCCCCCACGATTGGCCCCGAGCCGGTCATTAGGGCTTCCACGCCCACCCCCCCCCCCCTTAAAGGGGCCACACTACCACAGTGCTACTGCTGGTAATCCAGAGAGTGGGTGAGGACAGGGGCAGAGTGAAAGGCCATGACTCCTCCAGCCAGCACACAGTCAAATAGGGCGACACTCGCTGGTTAGGATTAACTGGCAAGATATTCTCTTGAGTAAGTTATGGGAGTGAAGTGTTGAGTGATAGAATCCATCAAGCTGTCCCCGGGCAGGGAATCGACACCCCAGTACTGGAGGTGGGCAAGTGGGGGCTCATCTGTTGGGAAAAAGAGGATAAAAGGAAGCAGTGAACTGCAGCTTTATTTAATAGAGTTAACTGGATTGGCAGCGAGACTATTTGATGAAAATTCCTTCTTTTACTCTTATTTCCACAGGCGGTATCAACTTCGTTAATACGGTGATACTTCTGTCAGTAAAAGATGTGGTGGGCTATATCTTCACCAACAATAAGTTAGTAAAAAAAAACACTTCAACATTCTAAAAACCCATCAGTGCACATTTACAGAAAGGATTCAGGTTGATGTGAAAGCTCTCTAATATCCCTCTTTTCATTTCCCAGAGACATTGTTCAGTCAGTTTCAGAAGCCATTCCGATATGTGCTGCTTATCAATTGATTGGGTCGTTGTTGGTGAGTATTTCAGCATCTGTGATATCGGTCCGGTTTTGTAAGTGACATTCCTGCCGTCGCTATTTTGAAACGTTAACTACATTACTTTAAATTTATTCCACCGTATCGACAAGGCCTTACCCACAGCGCACAGATTCGGTCAGATTCTGCAGGTCACACTCCGTCACGTAGGTGCTGCCAGTCCTCCAGGATTGGCGCTGGAGTCTCCAACAATTGGAGGTTAATCTCCAGGACGCTGCCATGTGCAACCCTGGAGAAAAATCGCAGGGGCATTCAAAAATATGGCACATTTCTCTTGGACAGATAATGGGGGTGAGGGGAGGAAAAGGCTGTTGGGCTGATGGTCAAGTATCACCCAATGGGGTAATGTTGTTGCCGGAAGGCCGCGTGTCACAATGATGGATGGTGTTGGAATCTGAAACCAAAGAAATTGTGAGGAAGTTATTCGGGTTATAATTGGCTGGTTTTAGGTCATTTTATTCTTTGTGTTGAGAAGAAGAGTTTTCTAGGGTTCTGTATTATTGGCCGAAGCTGATTCCATAGCGGTACTGAAATAGTTCGGGCCGCAGGGCGGCAAGTTTCATGTTTTTCGAATTATATAAAGGCACCAAATTATTCATAACGAATTGGGAAAACACGTTGGGAGACCAGGCACATGTGAACAGATATACATGGGTATAAAGCTCGAAGGCACAACAGCAGAGCTGTCAGTGCCGAGCTCTGCTTGAAAACAAAAGGGAAACTAAAGTAGGGTTGCATGACACACTTACTTTCCAGTGATATCATGCAGCAGTCCCGGAAAAGCATGTTACAACATTCCCCCTTTTTTTTTAAAGAGAAGTACAACTATTGACAAATACATGTTCATGTTTAGTTACCATTACATCAGGTTATAAAACAGGTGAATCTATGGGTCTCTCATGCATGGAGGTTATCAGCTGGTATGCCCAGATGGTGTAATGGTAATGTCTGGAGATTTCTTTAATTGCTCACGGTGTTCTGTGCGATTGTCATTCTTGGCTGTCGTCCCTGGTTAGGTTTGGGATCAAAGTCTCGGTGCAATAGGACTGCACGCTTGTTGAGGTGCAGGAATGTTTCTGATTGCGTCTTTGTGTTTAATGTTTAAGGACCTTGGTTCTGAACAAATCCTTGTCAGCTCGGCTAGTTGCCACGCACCTTCTGTGGGACCCTGACTGTGAAATTGTTGTCCCAACTGTACAATTGGCAATGCTGTACACATCTTTTTATTTTGCATGCTGGCCATCTTGTCTTGCAGTATGCACTGGTCTGGTGAGGGACGAGTTGCACCTAATCTCCGATGTAACACTGCAATGCGCAGATCTTGCTTGGTCTGTTTACATTTGAGAATTAGACATTTCACTGTGTGAATCATTCATTTGGCTAGTCCGTTAGATCAAGGGTAATGAGGGAAAGCAGTGGTGTGACCGATATTCAAATTCGAACACATATCCCGAAATGGCATAGCAATAATTTGCAGACCGTTATCTGAAATGTTCTCTCCAGGCGCACCCAAATAAACTGAAAATAGCACTGAAATGGTGCACAGCAGCTGTGCAAGTGTCAGACAATGGAGTATTCGGTAAAGTAGTCAATGATGACGATGAAGTCAGTGCCATGAACATGAAAGAGGACGGATGTGATTTTTATCACAGAATTTACAGTGCAGAAGGAGGCCATTCAGCCCATCGAGTCTGCACCGGCTCTTGGAAAGAGCTCCCCACCCAAGGTCAACACCTCCACCCTGTCCCCATAACCCAGTAACCCCACCCAACACTAAGGGCAATTTTGGACACTAAGGGCAATTTAGCATGGCCAATCCACCTAACCTGCACATCTTTGGACTGTGGGAGGAAACCGGAGCACCCGGAGGAAACCCACGCAGACACGGGGAGGATGTGCAGACTCCACACAGACAGTGACCCAAGCCGGAATCGAACCTGGGACCCTGGAGCTGTGGAGCGATTGTGCTATCCACAATGCTACCGTGCTGCCGTAGAGCAAACATGGGTAGGAACCTCATGTGGAACCAGTGGCTCTTTGTGCTAACTTGGTAAATGATCTTGACATGCCTCACGCTTCTAGATGACGGCTTGGACAACATTGTTCACACCCGGCCTGTCGGCAGGCTCTCTTGCGAATATTTTCATCTGCTCTCTGCCCATAGGTTTAGCACAGTGGGCTAAACAGCTGGCTTGTAATGTAGAACAAGGCCAGCATCGCTCAATCACGCCCCTGGTCGCTGCATGGGCGTCATTGTAGCGGGTCTCTGAGTTGGGCTATGGCCTCCAGATAGGTGTCATCAGCCACAACCACAGCGGATTACCCATGTCACCCAGGATCCAACCCCCCCCAGCCATCAACCGTCAAATATGCCAGGATGAAGGCGTCCTGCACGCTGCCCGGGTATCGCGCGCAGACGTGCCTGATGCGCACCTGATGGTCACACAGCAGCTGCATGTTCATTGAGTGGAATCCCTCCCGGGTTGTGTCATCTGCAGGTGCTCACAGGGGACAGGCATCCAGTCAAACACCCCCTGGACCCGGGGTATCTCGGAGATGGTGGCGAAATCCGCTGCCCGGGCACCCTGGTGGGCTTTGTCCACATTGAAGTTGATGGATTGCGCCGACTGGGCATATACGGCCTCCCTGATGGCACAGATGAACCTGTGCATTGAACACTGGACACCCCAGTCCAGTGGGGGGGGGGGTGGGGGGGTGACCTCGGCCCTATGGCCTGCTTCTAGTGCCCCACCCCCAGACAGGCCGGGCAGTGTCAGGACCAGCAGCCCATGCTCGCACCTCCCCCCCCCCCCCGGTGCCCGTTTCACGATTTTTAAAAACACAAGTAAACCTCGCTGTCAGGAATTTCCCCCAGTGGAGGCGGAGAATCACGGAGGCCCCGGAGAATACCGGGTCAGGCCTGTTAATGATATGCCAACGCGTTTCCTGTACGGGCGGAGCGGAATGCTTTGACACCTCTGTCGAGGCACCGGAGAATTGCGATTTGGCGTGAAACCGGCGTCCGATTCTCCGCTCAATCCAGTTTCCCAATTCCGGCGTCGGCCAATGGAAATATATAAAAAAAAATGCAAGTGTCCCAATATTGACTCACAGGGAACACCACTACAAGACTTCCTCCAACCTGAAGAATATCCAGTGAGAATGACATTGTGCTTCATATTAATCAGCCAATTTCAGGACCATAGAATTCCTACAGTGCAGAAGGAGGCCATTCAGCCCATCGGGTCGCACTGACCTTCTGAAAGAGCACCCTACCTAGGCTCATTCCCCGTCCTAACCCCAAAAACCCATATCCCCACCCAACCTGCACATCTTTGGACTGTGGGAGGAATCCGGAGCACCCGGAGGAAACCCACGCACACACGGGGAGAACGTACAAACGCCACAGTCACCCAAGGCTGGAATCGAACCCGGGTCCCTGGCGCTGTGAGGCCCTAACCACTGTGCAGTGCATAATTTGGTCTCCACCTTGCAATTTTGCATCATGAATAACTTTGTATCCACATTGCTCCTGTCCCATTTATTCCAATATTACTCAAGTCTGTTGGTCGCACCATAAGACCATAAGACATAGGAGCAGAATGAGGCCATTCGGCCCATCGGGTCTGCTCTGCCATTCAATCATGGCTGACATTTTTCTCATCCCCCATTCTCCTGCCTTCTCCCCATAACTCCTGATCCCCTTATTAATCTATCTCTGTCTTAAAGACACTCAGTGATTTGGCCTCCGCTGTATAAAATCCTTTCTGAAAGTCCATATATATCACATCAACAGCATTACCCGCACCGACCCAGATCTGTCACCTCCTCAAAAGTTCTAGCAAGCTTGTTAAACATAATTTTCCCTTCAGAAATTCATGCTGGCTCTTCCTAATCAACCCACATTTTTCCTTGTGAATTTTCTCTCTGTCTGATCTGTATCTGAACTTTATTGTCCTGCCCCATTCCGTATCACCTGGAACCACAAAAATCTACCCATCTTTCACTGGACAGTTCCTGTCCACAACCTTTTGGGGAAGATCCAATCAACATGTGTGATTTGATTTTCAGAAAAGATTGTGGGCGCGATTCTCCGCAACTGCGGAGAACCGGGAAGGCTGCCGTTAAAGAGGCCGTCACTCACGGCAGCCTTCGCGCCCCCTCCCGGGACCCGATTCTCCCCCCCCCCCCCCGGTGGGGCTAGTATCGGGGCCCCGGGCGTCTCGGCGGCGCGGCTTTGGTGACTGTCGTTCGTTGGACATGAACGGTTGGCGTCTTTTCCCTCAGCCGCCCCGCACGACGTGGTGGCTTGATCTTGCGGGGCGGCAGAGGGAAAATAGTGCGTCCGTTTTGGACGCCGGCCCGACGATCGGTGGGCACCGATCGCGGGCCTGTCCCCTGCGGAGCACGGACGTGGTGCTCCCGTGCCAATCGGGCGCCTAGAAGCCCCAAACGGGCTTCTGGCGCCCGTTTCATGACAGTGGTGACCAGGTGTGGTTGCTGCCGTCGTGAAAAGGTCGGAAACGGCCGGCCACTCGGCCCATCGGCCTCGGAGAATCGCCGTTCGCCGTGAAAAAAGGCGAGTGGCGATTCGGCGTGCGGGGGGGGGGGGGGAGAGAATAGCGGGAGACACCAGGAGGCGTGAAAAATGGTGGGAAGCCCTCCCGCTATTCTCCCAGGGGTCGTGGGGAGCGGAGAATCGCGCCCATTTGTTGGGCAGTGTTCTCCATTTCTGAGTGCTGAGGCCAGGGCAGGATTCGTGGACCAGCCCCGGGCCACTGCTCGTGTGGAGTTTGCACCTTCTCCCCGTGTCTGCGTGGGTTTCGCCCCCACAACCCAAAAGATGTGCGGGATAGGTGGATTGGCCACGCTAAATTGCCCCTCAAGAAAAAAGGATTTGTGGACTTTCACGTCAGCAAAACTGGAGCCGCTCCTGGTTAAGGGTCTAGCGCCGGCGCCACGTGGAACACAATCAATTCCAATGAGAGATGGTGCCGGATGCGCCGGGATTGTGTTTGACACTCAGGAGGCTGGAGCTGCATATACGCACTTGCCGCCCCACACACACACTCACCCAGCCAACAAGATGCTGGTTGTGCTGGAGCGCACCCACACGGCTGATGGGTTGGCAGGGGCCAGGGGTTACCTCGGGGTGGTGCCCTGGGGGGACACCCACAAGACCCGTGGCCCTAAGTTCACAGTGGTCCGTCAGTGGCTGTGCGCTGCTGCATGGCTGCCTTGCCGGCTGAGGCAATGGTGTTCCGTGTCCACCCCGACCCCACAGTCCACCTCCTGGTCACCCCCCATCACTGGCAGAAGCCCCCCCACCCTGGCGATGTTGGACACTTTCCGAACACCCTCTCTGTCTCTGAGCAGCCACGGCGCCCGTGTCACGATTTTTAAAAGCACAAGTGAACCTCGCCGTTGGGGGTTTGGCCCGTCGGAGGTGGAGAATCACAGAGGCCCCAGAGCATACCTGGTCAGGTGCACTAATGATCTGCCAACCACGTTTACTGTATGTGCGTTTACCGTATGTACGCATTGACGCCGCTGCCGAGGCGACGGACAATTGTGATTTGGTGTGAAATCGCTGCGATTTCGGCATCGGAACCGATTCTCTGCCCAGTCGCGTTTAATTATTCTGCCGTCGGTTGAAGGAGAATCCTGCCCATTATCTTTAACGTAACAATCCAAGAAAATGAGTTGACCACATGACCTATTCCCAACATAACGTCAGTGACTGAGTTCAAAGTGTAATCCACCGGCTCTGAATTAATTGATGGGTTTTTAAGTCATCTGGTTTAATTTCCTTCCTGTAGAAGCTACAGCAAGTTGTTGAGTGATCTCTATAACATATTCTGCTTACTTATTGAACAGGCTGTACTTGAAGGAGTATTGAGAGGAACCGGGAAGCAGAAACTGGGAGCTATCGGTAACCTAGTCGGAAGTTACGTAATCGGACTTCCCGTTGGAATCTCACTGATGTTTGCTGCCAAACTCGGTTCATTTGGTAGGAACATAGGGATTAGGATCAGAAGTAGGCAATTCAGCCCTTCTAGACTGCTCCGCCATTCAATCAGATCATGGCTGATCCTTTCCTGGTCTCAAATCCATCTCCTTACCTGTTCCCCATATCCCTCTAACCCTTTAAAAAATATATATTTATCTCCCTCTTGAAACCATTTAATGATTCAGATTCCACCGCAGTATAGGGTATCGAATTCCATAAATTCTCCACCTTCGGCGAGAAGCAGTTCCTCCTCATCTCAGTTCTAAATCTACCACCTCTCAATCCGTATCTGAGACCTCTCCTTCCAGATTGCCCCACAAAAATTTGGTCTACAGTTACTTCATCAATCCCTTTTAGTATTTTATATACCTAGATCAGATCCCCTCTCATCCTTCTAAACTCCAGCGAGAATGAGCCCACACTGTTTAATCTCTCCTCACCGCTTTCAACCCCGGAATCAATCTGGTGAACCTCCTCTGCCTCCAATGCCACCACATCCTTCCTCAAATAAGGAGACCAAAACTGGACACAATACTCCAGATGTGGCCTCACCAACACCCTATACAATTGCAACAACACTTCTCTACTTTTATACTCCATCTGATACAGATGAAACAGTCCATGAAGGAATAGAGGCGGAAAGAAAAGTCAACACCATTGTCTCCAGACTCACTGCGCTGTTATTATTTTGCAGGTTTTTGGTGCGGATTGTTCATTTCCTCCGTTGTACAATTAGTTTTCTTTCTGATAGTGATTTACAGAATCAACTGGAATGAAGTTTCTGATGAGGTAAGACCAAATCTTCTTTTCCCGAAGGTAGACCTGACCATCAGCGCTGTGAATCCCATCACAGGTTGGGCGAAGAGAGTGTTGATATGCATGTACATCAATGTATATAGTTGTCTATCAGTGCACATAGTTGTCGGTACGATCTCCGACCAGCAGGTGGCGTCAGAGATCTATCACGTGACTCGAGACACCTGCCAGTAAGTCGTACAAGAGGATAGTCACACTTAGAGTAGCTCCAGGAGAATTCGCTGAATTCATTTAGTAGCCATCATCTGTATTATAGTTTGTTAGTTATCTTTCCACAGAGTTAAACACCTACATGTTCTGTGTACATCACGACAATGGTTATAGCACAGAACACAACATGGTACCAGGTTGCCAGAACACTAAAAGATAACAACGGAGAAGACGGGACGAAATAGGTCGAAGAACGAAAAGAGAAGCCACAAGAGAAAATGCTGGAAAATATCAGCATGTCTGGCAGCATCTGTAAGGAGAGAAAAGAACTAACGTTTCGAGTCCAGATGACCCTTTGTCACTGAAAAGAGAAGATTCTTTCGCCGACCTGGTGAACTACGGCCGTCTGCAACGCTACGCAACAAAAGACTGTAACGTGCGAGATGGAAGGTCTGAAGGCACCCCACTAGCTTCAAGTCACGGGTAACGGCGATGAAAATTGGCGTGTGTTCAAGCAGCAATTTAGACTTTATGTTGCAACCTTGGCTGCTGGCACCGCCGAGCGAGAGGTATATTGCGTTACTGCTCACAGTGGCAGATCCTCAAGCACTAGAAATATACAATACCTTCGCCTTCGACCGTGAAGACAAAAGTAAAAGCTTTGATGCAGTACCACAGCAATTTGATCGGCATTGCTCTCTGAAGAAAAATGAAACATTTGAACGTGATATATTTCATACGCGTACCCAAAATGCAGGCCATAGAACATAGAACATTACAGCGCAGCACAGGCCCTTCGGCCCTCGATGTTGCGCCGACCTGTGAAACCCCTCTAAAGCCCATCTACACGTCCATATGTCTATCCAATGACCATTTGAATGCGTTTAGTGTTGGCGAGTCCACTACTGTTGCAGGCAGGGCATTCCACACCCTTACTAATCTCTGAGTAAAGAATCTACCTCTGACATCTGTCCTATATCTATCTCCCCTCAATTTAAAGCTATGTCCCCTCATGCTGGACGTCACCATCCGAGGAAAAAGGCTCTCACTGTCCACCCTATCTAATCCTCTGATCATCTTGTATGCCTCAATTAAGTCACCTCTTAACCTTCTCTCTAACGAAAACAGACTTAAGTCCCTCAGCCTTTCCTCATAAGATCTTCCCTCCATACCAGGCAACATCCTGGTAAATCTCCTCTGCACCCTTTCCAATGCTTCCACATCCTTCCTATAATGCGGCGACCAGAACTGCACGCAATACTCCAAATGCAGCTGCACCAGAGCTTTACACAACTGCAACATGACCTCATGGCTCTGAAACTGAATTCCTCTACCAATAAAAGCTAGCACACCGTACACATTCTTAACAACTCTCTCAACCTGGGTGGCAACTTTCAGGGATCTATGTACATGGACACCGAGATCTCTCTGCTCATCCACACTACCAAGAATCTTACCATTAGCCCAGTACGCTGTCTTCCTGTTATTCCTTCCAAAATGAATCACCTCACACCTTTCTGCATTAAACTCCATTTGCCACCTGTCAGCCCAGCTCTGCAGCTTATCTATGTCCCTCTGTAACTTGTAACATCCTCCTGCACTGTCCACAACTCCACCGACTTTAGTGTCATCTGCAGATTTCCAAAAAACATTAGATGGGACTGCACAAAAGAATACTTAATAATATAAGCACATGGTTTTGGAGGTAGCATATTAGCATGGATTGAGAATTGGGTAACTAAAAGAAGATAGAGAGTTGGGGAGGGTTTAAATTAACTTGGTTGTGACCTGGGATCCTGACAGAAGGTTCAGCAGGGATAGATGCACAGCCAAAATTAGAAGAGGAGGCCAGGAAGGCATAAAATGTCTGGACCAGTTAAATCACAAGGAGTTTGGTACGGTTGGATGGTATTTATTTTACTGCAATGAGTCTGACGAACAAGGCGGATGAATTGAGGGCACAAATTAAAACATGGGGATATGACGTAATTGCTGTCACTGAGACATGGTCGAGGGAGGGGCAGGGTTGGTAGCTCAATATTCCAAGATACAGGGCCTTCAGGCGAGGTACAGAAGGAGGCTAAAGAAGAGGTGGTGTCACAATTACCTGTGGTAAACTAACTGGCCTATAATTACAGCGGTAAGGAGGGACGACATCTTAGAAGGCTCTTCAACTGAAGCCATATGGGTAGAACTTAAAAACCAAAAAGGAGCAATCACATTACTGGATTGTTCTATATGCCCCCTAACAGTCTGAGAGAAAAAAAGGGCAGGCAAATTTCAGTGGAGTGTAAATGTAGTAGGGTAGATAGGTGGGGGATTTCAACTTCCCCAATATTAACTGGGGCGGCCATAGTGTGAAAGGTTTAGAGGGAGCAGAATTCTTAAAATGCATCCTGGAGAACTTTTTAAGCCAGTATGAAGGAGGACCTACAAGAGACGGCCTACAAGAGACCTACAAGACATACAACTCTCTGTCTTCTATCAATGACCCAATCCTCACTGCCCTGTATATCTCAGGGACCTTCGCAATCTTAATCCAGGCAGATGCATGACAGTATGCAGTGAGCGTGGAACAACGCAGGCTTGTTTCCGAGCTCTGCAACAATCTAAGTTTGCTATCACCATCAGACCCATAATAAATGAAGCTCGGATAATCATAGTATTATAGGATCCCTACAGTGCAGAAGGCTATTGAGTCCGAAAGAGCACCTTGAAATTTAGCAGCTGAAAAGCCAAGTCCCTACCTATCTCCTGATTCAAATGTTTAAACCCAATCTGTTTACTTACAAATCAACCTCATCATGGCTTTGCCTTACAAATTCAAGCATTTAACACCTTTTCCCCCTTTTATCTCGAACTCCCGCAGTCACGTTGTCTCTATTAAATAGCACCTGGTGAGTACTTACACTGACATTAATATTCTCTAAACTAGAGGAACTAAGAGTAAAGGGAGCAATCTATGGGTAAGTCATGGTCGTGCAGCATAACAATGTGGAACACTCCTCCTGCACAAAGTAGGAATTCAGGGACACTTCCAGGGTCCAGGATGACCATGTGCGCAGGAATTGTCTCCAGCTTCAGCTGCTCGAAATTCGTGGCTGGAGTCACTGTGTCGCATCCACACGGTTGAGATCTTAGTGGATAGCGCATTGTGGTTCTTACTTGTACTGTGGGGGAGAGTTTAAGCTGCAGGTGACAGGAACCTGAGCGGGGAGACATGGAAGAGGGAAAGAAAGATAGAAACGAAAGGCAGAAAAGTAGAAAGCAAAAGTGGAAGGCAGAGGAAATGAGGACTAGCAGTAAATAGGGCCATAGTACCAAAAAATATATTAAAATGTTGGAAAGACAACTCTAATGGCATTATTTCTGAATGCATAGACATATTAACAATGCAAATAGATGTAAACATTTACAAAATTATTGCTGAGACATCATAGTTTTATCATAGAATTTACAGTGCAGAAGGAGGCCATTCGGCCCATCGAGTCTGCACCGGCTCTTGGAAAGAGCACCCTACCCAAGGTCAACCCTATCCCCATAACCCAATAACCCCTCCCAATACTAAGGGCAATTTTGGACGCTAAGGGCAATTTATCATGGCCAATCCACCTAACCTGCACATCTTTGGACTGTGGGAGGAAACCGGAGCACCTGGAGGAAACCCACGCAGACACGGGGAGAATGTGCAGACTCCGCACAGACAGTGACCCAAGCCGGAATCGAACCTGGGACCCTGGAACTGTGACGCAATTGAAGTAATGGCTGCAGGCTGACCAAGACTAGTAATTGAATATCCAAGGGTACTTGATACTTACGTAGGGCAGACAAAAATGAAAATGAAATGGAATGGCGTTGTTAGCTAAGGATGAAATCAATGCGATAGTGAGAAAGAATGTTGGCTCAGAAAAACTAGATGTAGAATCAGCCTGGCTGGAGCTAAGAAGCAACAAGGAGAAGGAATATTAGACTGAGTTATTTATAGGCCTCCAAACAGGAGAGGTAAGGTAGGAATTGGCATTAACAGGAAAAATGGCAAGAGGCTTTAATTTTCTTTCCATCCTGTGTCTGACCAGGAATCTCTCCCACTTTTACTGCTTGCCATTGGGGTTTGTTCGAAGGATTCGCAAGTTGGTACGCAACCTGTTTTGCTGCATTATGAATGCACCTTCCTTGGCAGTAAGTGTCGAGAACAGAGATTATTTATGACAGGAGTTTCTGTGTAACTTTGCTTTTCTACCCCCCCTCCCCTCCCGCCGCGCCCCACATCCCTTCCCTCCTCGTAACATGAACAATCGTAGAAACTCTTGATTAGTTTGCCACCCAATAGGAAAGTGTAAACTCTGTGATGTAATGATGTGGCGATGCCGGCGTTGGACTGGGGTGGGTACAGGAAGCCATCTTGCAACACCAGGTTAAAGTCCAATATGTTTAGTTGGACTCGCTAGCTTTCGGAGCGTAGCTCCTTCATCAGCTGAGTGACACCTGATGAAGGAGCAGTGCTCCGAAAGCTAGTGATTCCAAATCGACCTGTTGGACTTTAACTTGGTGTTGTAAGACTTCTTTCTTGTAAGTCTCTGACCTGGATGTCTGGTGTCAACATCTTTTAGAGTTCACAAGGGCCCCCCGTTAAAAACGCATTAAAATACGATCTGGAGATTGTTTTGTACAGAAAGCGTTTCCTCTGTTGTGTCTCTCCACGGCTTTAATGCTGGTTTTTGGGTTTTGTTTAAGGCTCTGGTTAATGCAGGCATGATGAGAGATGTGGACACTTCGACCGGAATCTCGGCTGGTCAAACCCAATATCTGTCAACAGGTAAATGAGGAAGTTGTGCTGACTTTAAACCATTCCCCGGTTAACTAATAAGAGGAGAGTAAGAAACTACTTTGGTATGTTTCCGTTAATTTATTCAAAGTTACAATTTAGATTATCTAAATTCTATCACAGTGAGTAGAAAATCACTAGGACAAAAAACAGGCCCCATAAGCTTGTTGGAAAGGCAACACAGCCAACCCAGCGAATAGAAAATAATCTAATCTAGGATTTCAGTCGTTAAGTTGGCCCCTGTATATAGATCACTTGATATTGCCCATGGCCGGTGGCTGTGGACGAGGTAATTGGCCTGATCACCAACTCTCTTAAAATCAATTGGATCAACTGGTGCCATCATGCACTGAAAACTTTTCAATGTGACTTTCCTTCACAGGCGTGGACACAGGAAACAGTGCAGTGAATCCCATTCCCAATGGTTGTGAATTGGGACCAAAGATAAACAATGGCCGGGTGACAGATGAGACTCCCATTGTGGACACCGGAGTCACCACGGTTGGAGAAATCTTAACCACAAAACAACTGATCATTCGTCGTGGCCTGGCCTTCCTTTCAGGCCCACTCATCCTGGCAATTGGACTAACGATACACTTTAGTCTTGAAAAGGACCTTAGACCCCAGTGAACGTTGCAGAGAGAAACCAAGATTATTGTCTGCAGCATTAACAGTAAGACTGTGACCCAAGGGACAACAGAGGGCAAAGTTCACGCAAAACCAGTTGCTACCGATGAACTCCAATCAACAGGCAAATAAATAATAAAAAAACAATTATGAACATTGATCACTCGTGAACAGATTTCCAAATGTCTCACGTGCTGTTATCAGTTTTTTAAAATATAAATTTAGAGTACCCAATTCATTTTCTCCAATTAAGGGGCAATTTATTGTGGCTAATCCACCTACCCTGCACATCTTTGGGTTGTGGGGGTGAAACCCACGCAGACACGGGGAGAATGTGCAAACTCCACACGGACAGTGACCCTGAGCTGGGATCGAACCTGGGACCTCGGCGCCGTGAGGCTGCAGGGCTAACCCACTGCGCCACTGTGCTGCCCTCCGTGCTCTTATCAGTTGATTGAATCACAGAATCTTTCCAGTGCTGGAGACCATTCAGCCCATCGATTCTGTCCCGATTCTCTGAAAGAGCATTCTATCTCGTCCCACTCCCCTGCCCTGTCCCTGTAACTCCACATTTTTTTTATTTTCAGTTAACAATCCAATTCCCTTTTGCATTCTTCCAATGAACCAGACTCCAACTACCCTCTGGGTGAAAAAATATTTCCTTACATCACCTCTACTCCTTTAGGCAATTGCCTCGAATCTGCACCCTTTAGTTCTCAAAGTCCCCTGGGTAGATGGCTCTGATGTTTCGAGCTGCTGGTCATAGATTTTACAATGCAGAAGGAGGCCATTCAGTCAATCGAGTCCATACCGGCCCCTGGAAAGAGCACCCTGCTTAAGCCCACCCCATCCCCGTAACCCAGTAACCCCACCTAACCTTTTTGACACTAAGGGGCAATTTAGAATGGCCAATCTAAAGCATTTAAATGGTCATTGGATAAACATATGGATGATAAGGGAATAGTGTAGGTGGGCTTTAGAGTGGTTTCACAGGTCGACGCAACATTGAGGGCCGAAGGGCCTGTACTGCGCTGTAATGTTCTATGTTCTATCTACCGAACCTTCCTGTAGGAGGAAATCGGAGCACCCGGAGAAAACCCACGCCTACACGGGGAGAAAGTGCAAATTCCACACAGTCACCCAAGGCCAGAATTGAACCCAGGTCCCTGGAGCTGTGAGACCCCTTTGCTGGTTTCTTCCCTATTGGTAATTGAGGGCCCAAGCTGACACCTTGAGGAAAAGGGGAAGCTGGAGTGACATTGAGTTGCCCAGCATCTATCCCGTATTGCCACTGTTGGAGGCTTCAGGGTTGGAGTTCAGCTGCTCGTCAGTGCAGGACCGATGTCCTTGACCAAGACTTCATGGTGGCTGCCAACGTGCCAGGGTAGACCTTAGCGTGTTGGTGATCACCTCAGACTGAGGTAGACTGACTCCTCCATCGGGCGTTGCAATCTGAGGGGTGCAGCTGACATCCCTTCCTGATATTCCCATGACTGTCGTTGCAGCTCCATCAACTGGAGTCTGGAGGATCACCATCTGATTGAGAGACAGCTGGACCATGGCCGCCAGCAGTCCTCAGAGTGCGGATGACCTCCCGATGTTCCCCCCCCCCCCTTCATCTGCAGACCAGATTGTGTGCTGTGCTCACCAAACATCTCGGTCCCACTGAGGAATGTGTTGCTACACTGGTGGAGGGTGTGGGTGAGCTCTCTAATTGGATCATCGCGGGTCCTCCGCCAAGGTGCTCTCGCTGCTGGAGCTGGGTTCAGGCTGCCTGAGGGTGTTGGGCGTGTGGCAGCTGTGCCAAGGAGAGAAAGTGGTGATTATTAGCACAGGGTAGTCGAGTAACCCACACAAACGTGCACTCCCAGCAGCGGTTATGCAGGGATGATCTGGCGCAGGATCCTCAGGTGAGTGCTTGCTGCCGACTTCACCACCGTCACAGGAATAGTCAACACCATCTCCGGCCAGCGTGGCGGCTCTGTTTTCAAAGTCACTCAGCCCCTCGATGGCCGCACACTACCGACCGTGTGGGATCTCTGCCTTTTATTGTGCGCGAGCGTGTCCGGCATAATGCCAAATGGAGAGGGTGTAAGCAAGACGTACAGCAGGGGCAGGAGAGAAGGATTATTGGCCTTGGGGGTAGTTAATGGAGCATGGACAGAATGAGGAGGTGACGAGCAGAGGGTTGGGGCCAGGTGGAAGTGTGAGGGTGTGTGCGAGGGAGTGAGTGGTGCAGAATATTGAGCTGGGAGTGAGTGTGCTTGTGTGATGATGATGTGTGCGTGAGTAGAGAATGGTTGACATGCTCTGGTGGAATGGATGGAATCGTTCATCCTCTTCTGGCATTGGGTGGTAGACCTCTTCTGGGCACCACAGATATCACCAGAGCCCAAGGCAGATTTATCACGTTGCTGTCCTTCCTGTGGTCAGACAGAGAGAGGGGAGAAGACATTGCAGCGGGCCATCCAGCAGGTGCCCATGTGAGGCATCACCAGGTCTGACGACAGCTTCTTTCTTCGCCTTTGGGTCTATCTCTTTAGTGGCGCGTTCCTACGCTGTCAGCATCGGCAAGTGTGCATGCTAAGCCTATTTAAAAATGGACTTTGCTCCTGAAACTAGGACCGTGCAGTTAGAATGGACTGTCTACTAACTCCAGAGATAACCTTTGCTGTATCTGCCATTCCACGTGTTTGTATTTACCATGTTACGTCTGGTAATTCACCCTTAATTTACATTGATTCTGATTCGGGTTAAATTCGCAGGTGGCATGTGTGTGCACCACACCTGGGCATGAAGGAGTAGTGCTAATGAGTGCCAGGGGTTTCCGAGGAACAAGTTTGAAGATCAAAGGTTGGGAGGGTGCGAGGTACCAGTCAGTGGATTGGGGAGGAAGGGAGGGGTTGGGAAATTGAGGGGTGGCAGGCAGAACCGATGAAAGGAGAGGGATTGAAACTTACCCTTGCAGCTCGTTGGAGCTCTTCTGTTTCCTTCCAACATTGGACGGCGGGGCTCCTGGCCAAGCGGCCCACACTCACAGCTGCTGCCACTGCCTGACAGGCTGCATTGCTGACCCTGCTGCTCGTTCTCTGACCCCCCCTCGTGGAACAGGGTGCCACGCCTCTCAACATTAGTGTGAAGCCTGCCCAGTTCAGCATTGCCAGGGGGCTGCCAGCCTTGTTTCTAGACTGGCAGTGTGTGGTGAGGGAGCGTTTAAAAGCAGCTCCCCCTTGTTAGGGGCGAGCAGCTGAGATGCTGTGGGGCCAGAGTCCTTGTGTATATTTGAGGCTGAGATAGATTCTTGATCAGTAAGGGAATCAAGGGTTACGGGGAAAGGGCAGGACAGTGGACATGAGGAATGTTGGATCAGCCATGATCCTATTGAATGGTGGAGCAGGTTCGAGGGGCCGAATGGCCTAATCTTATATGGTCTTATCTCACATAATTCCAGGCAATGGCCATCTCCAACAGGAGAGAGCTCGGTCACTTTATGGAACAGATGGGAGCGGTGGACCCCTGTAGGTTTGCCCAATCAGGGGAGAAGGAGTTCTCCTTCTCCCCATTACACAATGTATACACCAGAATTGACTTCTTTGTGGTGGGGAAAACGGTGCTTCCGGGTATAGACAAAGTGGAATACTCCGCAATTGTGATATCTGACCATGCTCCATACTACATGGACGCGAGGCTGGAGACGGGCGAGGCCCAACGCACCACATGGAGGTTGGACATTGTCGGATTGGCTGACAAGGCCTTCAATGAAAAGATACCGCGGGCCATAGCAGAGTACACGGAGAACAGCCAGAACGGGGAGGTGTTACCCTCCACGTTCTGGGAAGCGCTAAAGGCCGTAATAAGTGGGGAAATCATCGCTTTCAAAGTGCAAAGGGATAGGGAGGAAAGGGCGCTGGGCAGCAGCTGGTCGACTCCATACTGGAGGTAGACCGTAAATACTCCGAGGCCCCGAACGCAGAGCTCCTGGCGGAGAGGAAAGAGCTACAAAGGAACTTTGACCTGATCTCCACTAGGGAAGCAGTGCACCAACTCCGCCAGGCACGCGGGGCCCTGTACGAACACGGAGACAAAGCCAGCCGCCTGTTGGCACACCAGCTGAGAAAGCAGGCAGCCACCAGAGAAATTGCACAAATCAGGGGTACCAGAGGCACATTAGAAACAGAACCAGAAAAGATCAGCAAAACCTTCAAGGCCTTCTACCAAGGGCTGTACACCTCAGAGCCCCCAATGGGGAGTCCAGGATGAAACGGTTCCTTGATGGACTGGATATACCAGTCGTGGGGGAGGGCAGAAAATGGGGCCTGGAAGCACCACTAGCACTGGGAGAGATCATGGACAGCATTAGCTCCATGCAGGCAGGGAAGGCACCGGGACCAGGCAGGTTCCCGGCGTACTTCTACGAAAACTTTGCGACAGCGCTGGCCCCGCACCTGCGGGAGATGTTCACAGACTCGCTAGCTAGGGGCACGTTGCCACCCACGTTAGCACAGGCCTCAATCTCGCTGATAGCTAAGAAAGATAAAGACCCAATGGAATGTGGGTCATACAGACCCACCTCACTGCCTAACGCAGATGACCAAAATATTGGCCAAAGTCGTGGCCAAAAGGCTAGAAGACTGTGTACCAGAGGTGGTCGCAGTGGATCAGTCGGGCTTTGTCAAAGGTAGATAGCTTACCTCGAACAACAGGCGCCTGCTGAATGTGATAATGACCCCCTCCGGGGGGAGAACACCAGAGGTGATCGTCTCCCTCGACGTAGAAAAGGCCTTCGACAGAGTCGAATGGAAATACCTCATAGAGGTACTGGAGTGGTTCGGGCTTGGAACAGGGTTCACCTCCTGGGTAAAGCTCCTATACAACGCTCCCATGGCGAGCGTATGGACCAACAATACCAACTCCCGATACTTCCAGCTGCACAGGGGCACCAGACAAGGAGGCCCACTGTCCCCGCTGCTGTTCGCGCTAGCAATCGAACCGCTAGCAATCGCGCACAGAGCAGCAAAAAGCAGGAGGGAGATCCGAATGAGTGGTAGAGAGCACAGAGTCTCACTCTATGCAAATGACCTGCTCCTCTACATCTTGGACCCACAAAGCAGCATGGACGGAATCATCGCGCTCCTGAAAGAGTTTGGCGCCTTCTCGGGCTACAAACTCAACATGAGCAAAAGCGAGATCTTCCCAGTACACCCGCAAGTAGGGGGGGCAGCACTAACGCGACTGCCCTTTAAACAAGCCCGACACAAATTCCGCTACCTGGAGATCCAAATAGCCCATGACTGGAAAGGGATCCACAAATGGAACCTCACAAGTCTGACAGAGGAAGTTAAAAAGGACCTGCAAAGATGGAACACACTCCACTCTCCCTCGCGGGGAGAGCCCAGACGATCAAAATGAATGTACTGCCCAGGTACCTCTTCCTGTTTAGATCCATTCCGATCTACATCCCCAAGGCCTTTTTCAAAGCGCTGGACAAACTAATCATGGCGTTCATATGGGGAGTGGGAAGAATGCGAGGATCCCAAAGAAGGTCCCACGAAAACCAAAATCCGGGGGGGGGCTAGCCCTCTCAAACCTACAATGCTACCACTGAGCGGTGACGGCCGAATGAATAAGGGGATGGATCCAGGAGCCAGAGGCCGAGTGGGTGCGCGCAGAAGAGACCATCTGCATGGGGACCTCCCTCCGGGCCCTCGCCACGGCAGCTCTCCCATCCCCACCCAAATAACACTCCAGCAGCCCCGTGGTGACAGCCACCCTCCAGTCCTGGAAGCAACTACGGCAGTAATTTGACCTGACCAAAATGTTGGACAAAGCTTCCATCTGCAACAACCGTAGGTTCACACCAGCACTGACTGACGCCACCTTCAAAAGGTGGGGACAGGACGGAGGGACACTGGCAGTCAGGGTCCTATACACGGACAGCAGGATCGCAACACTGGACGAACTGACAGAGAAATTCCAGCTAGCCAGGGGGAATGAGCTACGGTATCTACAGCTCAAAAACTTCCAACGAAAGGAGCCAAGGGACGTACCCACAACCGCCATGACAGACACTACTGGAAGAGTTACTGGATGCAAGCATACTAGGTAAAGGAAACTGTAGCAACATGTATGACCGACTGATGGAAAGGGCCGATATCGTCCTGGACGCAACAAGAAAGAAATGGGAGGGGGACGTGGGGAATGAAATAGGGTGGGGACTCTGGAGCGAAGCACTGCATTTGGTCAACTCCACCTCCACTTGCGCAAGGCTCAGCCTGACGAAGCTAAAAGTGGTACATCGAACCCAGTTAACAAGAACCCATATGAGTAGGTTCTTCCTGGAGGTGGATGATAGATGTGAACGGTGCCAAGGGGGCCCGGCCAACCACACCCACATGTTCTGGTCTTGTCCCAGACTTGTGGAGTACTGGACAGCCTTCTTCGAGGCTGTGTCCATAGTGATGGGGATGAGGGTGGAGCCATGCCCGAAAGTGGCGGTCTTCGGGGTTTCAGACCAGCCAGATCTATTCCTGGGGAGGAGGGCGCACAGCTTTGCCTTTGCCTCCCTGATTGCCCGCTGTAGAATCCTGTTCGGCTGGTGGTCAGCAGCACCACCCAGAGCTGCAGACTGGCTGTCCGACCTCTCGGAATCCCTCCAAATGGAGGAAATTAAATTTGCCATCCGAGGGTCAGACGACGGCTTCCACAGAACCTGGGAGCCAGTCATGCAACTGTTCCGGGACCTGTTTGTGGCCAACGAACAGTCAGAAGACTAGCGAAGAATCAGGGTAAAGTCACCAAAGCATGAGAGGGAGAGATAGACTGGGAGAGTGGGGGGGGGGGGACAGCGAAACCTAAGAGGAAAGAAAGGCGAATCACAAGAGGGAGGGAGGGGGCTTAAGCGTGGGGGGGGGGGGGGGGGAGAGGGAAGTGACAGGGAACAAGAGAGGAGAACCAGGGAGGTGGGGGTGGGGAGGGGAGACAGGGAAATTATAGCCGGAAGGAGGGCACGGACACGATAACAAATTTGGCATCTACAGGAACAGAGAACAAGGAGAATACGGGCGAAAGAAGGAAGGAATGGCTGAAGTCGGTGAGCGCTGATGGAACCATCAATTCACCAGACACGTGCTTTCAGATATGAACAGTGGTTTTAATCTACTTACTACAGAGCCAGCCTGTTACCCGTTGATGAACTCTCGGTGAACTGCAGGCTGACTCTGGACAAGGGTATTTATACAGCAGCACAAGGGGGAGGGGTCATGGGCGGAGCCAAGGGTGGAGCCCTGTCCAAACTCCAGAGCATTCCCAGAGCTACTCCCCCAGTGGTCGGATAACGCTACTGCGCTTACAAAGATACAGTGTGAATTACCAAGTTACATTCACCACAAGCGCGAGATGACAACGGCAGCTTGATCCGTCCGGAAGAAGCAAGTGACAACACCAACACCAAACCCGTTTGAGTATTGCCCTCTGTAATTGTTTGTCCGGCACCCAAATGTATATCCAACTCCCCAGTCTCAGCCCCCTCCCCCCCACAAACAGCTGCCTACTTATGTGTTGTAAATCATTTTTCCAGTTGTACAGAGTTGAGCTGGTGCATAATACCCTACCAGTTATTGTATTTTATTTTCTATTTTATTTTTTATTATTACTTTTTTTTGGGGTATGTTTGGGCGTGCCATTCTCTTCTATATATATATATATCTTATTATAATTGCCGAGCAAACCACTTAATTAAATGCTGGCCCAGCCATTGACAGCCACATCCCGTAAATAAACGTGAAAAAAGTTATTCAGAAAAAAGTGCAGAGACCAGCAGAAGCCAATAAGACCTGGTTTGCACAAAACTCCAGATCCTGAAATCCTTCCACATTGAAATGAATGGAAGGATCGTCTCCAGTGGATTGACGTTTAAGACATTCCCGACATTAAGACTGATTGCGGTAAAGCTGTTGTGTTCTTGCACCAATAGCTGTTCGGCATCTTCTTCTCCTGCCTCCTCGTGGGTGCCTCACGGGATAAAGGTTTCAGAGGGGGAATGAGATGCATGTGTTCAAGTGGATGGGGAAGGGGTGGTCACATGCAAGGTCAGGAGGGCGGCACTCGGGGCCACACCCTTCCCATGGCCAGGGCCAGATCGACCGACCACTCAGGGCCTTCATTGGGCACTCGGTGCCTTTGAAAGAGGGGCGCCTCGGGAGGCAGCTGGGTGGCCTTCAGGAGGCACCGTAACCCATACAAGGTCGGGAGAATCACTGTGTATAAACTCTTCAGGAATGCCCAGAAGGCTACGCAAACGAAGGTTGATTTGGCAAATAAATTTGGCAAAAGGCACATAAATACCAGGCGGGGCTACCGATCTTGCCGGTCTAAATCCGGGCCGCCATTTAAGCACTAGAATCACGGGCCCCAGTTGCTGGGCTTCTGCCCCTCAGTGGGGCAGCTGGTATTCCACGAGCCCACGGTTAGACCAACTGGGCCATCCCCGTGAGTCCTGGAGAACATAGAACATTACAGCGCAGGACAGGCCCTTCGGCCCTCGATGTTGCGCCGACCTGTGAAACCAATCTAAACCCATCTACACTATTCCATTATCATCCATATGTTTATCCAATGACCATTTAAATGCCCTTAATGTTAGCGAGTCCACTACTGTTGCAGGCAGGGCATTCCACACCCTTACTACTCTCTGAGTAAAGAACCTACCTCTGACATCTGTCCTATATCTATCTCCCCTCAATTTAAAGCTATGTCCCCTCGTGCTAGCCGTCACCATCCGAGGAAAAAGACTCTCACTGTCCACGCTATCTAATCCTGTGATCATCTTGTATGCCTCTATTAAGTCACCTCTTAACGTTTTTCTCTCTAACGAAAACAGCCTCAAGTCCCTCAGCCTTTCCTCATAAGATATTCCCTCAATACCAGGCGACATCCTGGTAAATCTCCTCTGCACCCTTTCCAATGCTTCCACATCCTTCCTATAATGTGGTGACCAGAACTGCATGCAATACTCCAAATGCGGCCGCACCAGAGTTTTGTACAGCTGCAACATGACCTCATGGCACCGAAACTCAATCCCTCTACCAATAAAAGCTAACACGCTAACACACCGTATGCCTTCTTAACAACCCTATCAACCTGGCTGGCAACTTTCAGGGATCTATGTACATGGATTTCTCTGCTCATCCTAACTACCAAGAATCTTACCATTAGCCCAGTACTCTGTATTCCTGTTACTCCTTCCAAAATGAATCACCTTACACTTCTCTGCATTAAACTCCATTTACCACATCTCAGCCCAGCTCTGCAGATTATCAATGTCCCTCTGTAACCTGCAACATCCTTCTGCACTGTCCACAACTCCACTGACTTCAGTGTTATCTGCAAATTTACTCACGCATCCTTCTACGCCTTCCTCCAGGTCATTTATAAAAATGACAAACAGCAGTGGCCCCAAAACAGATCCTTCTGGTACACCACTAGTAACTGAACTCCTGGCTGAACATTTCCCATCAACCACCACCCTCTGTCTTTTTACAGCAAGCCAATTTCTGATGCAAACTGCTAAATCACCCTCAATCCCATGCCTCCGTATTCTCTGCAACAGCCTATCGTGCGGAACCTTATCAAATGCTGTACTGAAATCCAAATACACCACATCAACTGCTTTACCCTCATCCACCTGTTTGCTCACCTTCTCAAAGAACACAATAAGGTTTGTGAGGCATGACCTACCCTTCACAAAACCGTGTTGACTATCCCAAATCAAATTATTCCTTTCTAGATGATTATAAATCCTATCTTTTATATTCCTTTCCAAGACTTTGCCCACAACAGAAGTAAGGCTCACTGGTCTATAGTTACTGGGGTTGTCTCTACTACCCTCTTGAACAAGGGGACAACATTGGCTATAAGAACATAAAATTAGGAGCAGGAGTAGGCCATATGGCCCCTCAAGCCTGCTCCGCCATTCAATGAGATCATGGCTGATCTTTTGTGGACTCAGCTCCACTTTCCGGCCCGAACACCATAACCCTTAATCCCTTTATTCTTCAAAAAACTATCTATCTTTATCTTAAAAATATTTAATGAAGGAGCCTCTACTGCTTCACTGGGCAGGGAATTCCATAGATTCAAAACCCTTTGGGTGAAGACGTTCCTCCTAAACTCAGTCCTAAATCTACTTCCCCTTATTTTGAGGCTATGTCCCCTAGTTCTGCTTTCACCAGCCAGTGGAAACAACCTGCCAGCATCTATCCTATCTATTTCCTTCATAATTTTCTATGTTTCTATAAGATCCCCGCTTCATCCTTCTAAATTCCAACAAGTACAGTCTCAGTCTACTCAACCTCTCCTCGTAATCCAACCCCTTCAGCTCTGGGATTAACCTTGTGAATCTCCTCTGCACACCCTCCAGCGCCAGTACGTCCTTTCTCAGGTAAGGAGACCAAAACTGAACACAATACTCCAAGTGTGGCTTCACTAACACCTTATACAATTGCAGCATAACCTCCCTAGTCTTAAACTCCATCCCTTTAGCAATGAAGGACAAAATTCCATTCGCTTTCTTAATCACCTTTTGCACCTGTTAACCAACTTTTTGCGACTCATGCACACCCAGGTCTCTCTGCACAGCAGCATGTTTTAATATTTTATCATTTAAATAATAATCCCATTTGCTGTTATTCCTACCAAAATGGATAACCTCACATTTGTCAACATTGTATTCCATATGCCAGACCCTAGCCCATTCACTTAACCTATCCAAATCCCTCTGCAGACTTCCGGTATCCTCTGCACTTTTTGCTTTACCACTCATCTTAGTGTCGTCTGCAAACTTGGTCATATTGCCCTTGGTCCCCAACTCCAAATCATCTATGTAAATTGTGAACAATTGTGGGCTCAACACTGATCCCTGAGGGACACCACTAGCTACTGATTGGAAACCAGAGAAACACCCATTAATCCCCACTCTGCTTTCTATTAATTAACCAATCCTCTAGCCATGCTAATACTTTTCCCTTAATGCTATCCTCCAGTCTTCTGGCACTATTCATGTAGATAATGATGACATAAAGATCAAAGCCAAAGGCTCTGCAATCTCCTCCCTAGCTTGCAAGAGAATCCTAGGATAAATCCCATCCGGCCCAGGGGACTTATCTATTTTCACACTTTCCAGAATTGCTAACACCTACTCCTTATGAACCTCAATCCTTTGAGGGTTATTACATCTTGCCAGTGCTAGATTTCGATGGATTCAGGGATAATGAGCAGGTAGATTCCCTGCTTCAGCCCCATCCCACCGCTGACTGAATGGGATTTGTTCCATTCCACGGTACGCGGCTGAAACTTGGATGACATCATCAGAATTGCGGTTCAAACATTCTGATAATTAACAACAGAGGAGGAATAGAATGAGCTGAAAATGGTTATGTAGATCTGAGTAGTACCAGCATAAACCAAACCTGTGCTATCAGATGGTGTCTCCATGGCGGAACATGTAGATGAGAAATACGAGGGAGCAGAGGGTAGATCTTTGGAGGATACCAGAGCTAAATAGTAAAGTCGCCATGGTCCCAGATGATCATTGGTTGTTTTCCTCTTTGAGGGGGAGAGCTGATTGGTGGTGATTTAACCCAAGGGTCACCACACCTCAGGCGAGGGGTCAGGTTGAGAAGGCGGGGCCTTCACGAACAACCTCAGCCGGTACGGGAATCGAACCCGCGCTGTTGACCTCACTCTGGGGCAGGTTTAGCTCACTTGGCTGGACCAGGGGAACGATAATGGAGCAGGAGAAGAAGCCTTTGCAAATGATTCTCCGGCTACAAATTGATAAGAGTGGGAGTATGTCAGAGCAGTCCCACCCTCCTGGAGAGGCATTGGAGGAGGATCCTCCATCGGGCAGGGCAAGAAGTATTAGGAAGGGAAGTTCATCTTTGTCACAATCATACGGGATGTCACCTGAGTTTGAGAAGAGCTGATTAAGTTCAGACGACACCTTCAAGGACTTTCAGGAGGAAGGAGACGTTGGAGATGGGATGGTGGCTTGCAAGGTTGATGGGGTCAAAAGTTGGTTTTGGTGGAGTGGAAGATGGTGGCTGGTTGAGAGGGGAGAGAGCGGCAGGCAGCTGAAGAGAGAGAACTAACTGTTCACAATATTGGCTAACATAAGGGCCTGGAGGGGACATTGGGTAATCAGCAATTTAGTAGGAACGGGATTAAGGAGGCAGGAAATAAGTCTCACGGCCATGATTATCTCAGAGAGATCAGGGAAGATTGGTTAAAAACTAGAGAAACAAGTGAGTTAAAGGCTAGGGCAGCAGGGAGCATTTGGAGGAACTTGTGCTGTCACTACAATGGTTAATCCCATTGAATTACTGATTCCTGGCTTTCCTTTCCTGGCTCCCATTTTAGCTGATGCCGTTTGTGTTTCTCTGTCCTCGTGTATCATTCCTTTCTGTTATGATTCTCGTTGATATTATAACTGGATAGAAAGATCCCAGAATGGATGCCCTGACTTAAAAGACCGTAACTTATATATTTTTTAATGAAATGTGAAGGTGCAGAGTCACAGAACCACTAATCAGTTTTAACAACTAGAATAGCACATTTATTAAGCGTGAAAAATTGTGACTATAATACAATACACCTTTTCTCCCTGTTAGTTTAAAAATTATACGCAGCTTTTAGGATTAACATGGATTACAAAGTACATCTTGATCCACATTCACACAAAGTCCCTTTTAAGCACACAAGATGACTGTGGGAAAATACACTCTCCACTCTGAATTGGCTGGAAACTGGCATACGTGATGCTGGGGACCTCCCGAACAGGCCAAGATGGATCAGGCACTCAGCATTTCTGGCTGAAGACTTTTGCTAATGTTTTAGCCTCATCTTTTGCACAGATGTGTTGGTGGCCTCCGTTTAGCACGGGGCTATGTTTTGAGCCTCTTCCTTCAGCAAGTTGTTAAAATGTCCACCACCATTCACGGCAGGATGTGGCAAGACTGCAGAGCTGAGGTCTGATCTGTTGGTTGCGGAATCTCTTAGTTCCTTGTTATAACTGGTCGGGAAGATTCCAGGATGGAACCCTGGCTCAAAGGGCAGCAACCTTTATGTGTGTTTATGAAAATGTGGAGGAGCAGAATCAAAGGACTGCTAATTAGTTTCAACAAGAAGAAAAAAACATTTCTCAAACATGAAAATTTGGATTATTATACAATACTCCTTTACTCCCCCATTGGCCTAACAATTATGCCCAGGTTTTAGAAGTAACACAGATTGCAAAGTACATCTTAATCTACAATGATTTCATTAACACAAAGTCCCTTATAAGCAGACAAGGTGACTATGAGCAAATACACTCTCCGCTCTTAAATCCAAGTGAATGTTTGTGGGCAGCTGCTCAGAATCTCCAGATGGGGCAGCACGGGAGCACAGCAGTGAGCACAGTTGCTTCACAGCTCCAGGGTCCCAGGTTCGATTCCCGGCTTGGGTCACTGTCTGCGCGGAGTCTGCACGTTCTCTCCGTGCCTGCGTGGTTTTTGCCCGGGTGCTCTGGTTTCCTCCCACAGTCCAAAGATGTGCAGGTTAGGTGAATTGGCCAGGCTAAATTGCTCCTTAGTGCCCAAAAAAGGTTGGGTGGGGTTACTGGGTTACGGGGATGGGTTGGAAGTGTGCACTTAAATGGGGTCCTCTTTCCAAGGGCCTGTGCAGACTCGATGGGCCAAATGGCCTCCTTCTGTACTGTAAATTCTATGATTCTATGGGGCGGTGCGGTGGATATCACTGCTGTCTCACAGTACCAGTACCAGGGTCCCGGGTTCAATCCCAGCCTTGGGTTGACTGTGCGGAGCTTTCACGTTCTCCCCGTGTCTGTGTGGGTTTCCTCCGGGTGCTCCGGTTTCCTCCCACAGTCCAAAGATGCGCAGGTTAGGTGGATTGGCCATGCTAAAATTGCCCCTTAGTGTCCAAAGATTTGCAGGTTATGTGGGGTTACGGGGATAGAGCAGGGGAGTGGATTTAGGAAGGGCTCTCTTTAGAGAGTCGGTGCAGACTTGATGGACCTAATTGTCTCCTTCTGCACTGTAGAGATTCTATAGATCTATGGACTTTCTCCTGTATCCATTAAGACCTTAACCCCCTTGCATACTCCACCTTGTACACATGAGAAAACCTTAGCCTCACAAATAAATTCTTTAAAAAGATCTGTCAACTTCTTATCACCCAATCTCTGAATCACCTCTTTAGCGGCAGCCATGGTTTTTCTCTACTTTAATAAACCCCACTGGTTATTGTTTTAAAGAGTGTGTCTTCCCAGTACTTTTCTTGAGACGTCAACACTGCAGCTTTGTGTGTCCAACCTTATTACAATGAAATATTTGTGTTTGTTATCTCCCTTCCACCCAGTACCTTCACCAACACAGCTACAGGGACCCAGGTTTGATTCCCGGCTGGGTCACTGTCTGTGCAGAGCCTGGATGTTCGCCTCGTGTCTGCATGGGTTTCCTCCAGGTGCTCCGGTTTCCTCCCACAGTGCAAAGATGTGCAGGTTAGGTGGATTGGCCATGCTAAATTGCCCCTTTAGTGTCCAAGGGGTTAGATGGTGTTGCTGGGTTGCAGGGACAGGGTGGAGGCATGGGCTTGGGTAGGGTGCTCTTTCCAAGGATTGGTGCAGACTTGATGGGCTGAATGGCCTCCTTCTGAACTTTCAATTCTATGATTCTTTGGCAATAGCCTTGGCCTCGGCTCCTCCCTCTGCGACTGGATCCTGAACTTTCTAACCCACAGGCCACAATCAGTAAAGATAGGCAACAACACCTCCTCCACGATCATCCTCAACACCGGAGCTCCACAAGGCTCTGTCGTCAGCCCCCTACTATACTCCTTATACACCTATGACTGTGTGGCCAAACTCCCCTCCAACTCAATTTTCAAATTTCCTGATGATACCACCGTAGTGGGTCGGATTTCAAACAATGACGAGACAGAGTACAGAAATGAGGTAGAGAATCTGGTGAACTGGTGCGACGACAATAATCTCTCCCTCATTGTCAACAAAATGAAGGAGATTGTCATCGACTTCAGGAAGCGTAGTAGAGAACATGCCCCTGTCTACATCAATGGGAACGGAGTAGAAAGGGTCGAGAGCTTCAAGGTTTTAGGTGTACAGATAACCAACAGCCTGTCCTGGTCCCCCCATTGCCGACACTATAGTTAAGAAAGCCCACCAATGACTCTACTTTCTCAGAAGACTAAGGAAATTTGGCATGTCAGCTACGACCTCACCAACTTCTACAGATTCAGCATAGAAAGCATTCTTTCTGGTTGTATCACAGCTTGGTATGGATCCTGCTCTGCCCAAGACCACAGGAAACGACAAAAGGTCATGAATGTAGCCCAGTCCATCATGCAAACCAGCCTCCCATCCATCGGCCCTGTCTACAATTCCCGCTGCCTTGGAAAGGCAGCCAGAATAATTAACAACCCCATGCACCCCAGACATACTCTCTTGCACCTTCTTTCGTCAGGAAAAAGATACCAAAGTTTGAGGTCACGTACCAACCAACTCAAGAACAGCTTCTTCCCTACTGCCATCAGACTTTTGAATGGGCCTACCTCGTATTAAGTTGATCTTTTCTCTATAGCTTGCTATAACTGTAACATTATATTCTGCAGTCCCTCCTTCCTTCCCTATGTACGGTATGCATTGTTTGTACAGTATGCAAGAAACAATACTTTCCACTGTATACTAATACATGTGGCAATAATAAATCAAATCAAATCAATAAATACTGGTCTCGTCAACAATGCCTGCATCTCATAAATTAAATTAAAGAAAAGTAAGAACCTTCCCTGCTTCAGCCTATCTGCTGTCGAAACCTTCATCCATTCCTTTTTTTCCCTCTAGACTTGAATATCACACCGTACATCTGGTCAACCTCAGCAAATGCGAGTTCATCAAAAATCCACTGCCCATGTCCAAACTCACACCGAGTCCCGTTTATCCCTGTGAAAACTGACCTACATTGGTCATCCTATTATAGAAAGGATATTGTGAAACTAGAAAGAGTGCAGAAGAGATTTACGAGGGCGCTACCAGGATGGTCTGAGTTATAGGGAGAGGCTGGATAGGCTGGGACTTTTTTCCCTGGAGCATAGGAGGCTTAGGAGTGAACTTATAGAGGTCTATAAAATAATGAGGAGCATCGATAAGGTGGATAGTCAACATATTTTCCCAAAGGTAGAGGAGTCTAGAACTAGAGGGCATAGGTTTAAGGTGAGAGGGGTAATTCTATCACACAAGAGGGTGGTGGGCATCTGGAACGGGCTGCCAGTGGCAGTGCCAGAGGCAGGTACAATTTTGTCCTTTAAAAAAGTTAGACAGATACATGGGCAGGGTGGGTAGAGAGGGATATGCGGGCAAGTAGGACTAGCTTAGTGATAGAAACTGGGTGGCATGGACCAACTGGGCCGAAGGGCCTGTTTCTATGCTGTTAATGTCTATGACTCTATTGGCAAGCAAAGCCTTGACTCTAAAACTCTAATCTTCATCTTCAAATAGCCCCCAGGGTCCTGCTTCACCCCTACAACCCTCTGAGAAACCTCGGCTCCTCCAATGCTTGAGCATCGCTGGTTTGAATCAAGCAGCCACTACCAATCCGCTCTTGGTGACGGACGTAGAATCCTCCCCCAAAAAAGTACGTTCTGCCCCCCTTTCTGCCCTCAGTGTTTCCTCCACATGGTGTTCACCATGGAGAAATCCTGATTCATTCTCTGCGATGGGATAGTAGATAGTAATCAGCGGGAGGTCCCGTTGCCCATAGTTGACGTGAAATGATAAGACTGCTTGGGGTCTGGCATGCTGCTCATGGTCAGGATTGTACGTACCCTACTGCCTGCACTCCCGCCGAAGCAAACGGCAAGATAAATAGACCACCGCAACTGACATGTACGGGGATTGGGGGGGGGGGGTGGGGGGGTGGGGGGTGTGGTGGGGGTGAGGGGGGGGGGGGGGGGGCGCAGGACAAAATATATTCAGGGAGTGTGATGGAAGAGGTGGGACATTGGATCAATAAGACCATTGCTATCTGATCTAAAACGTCCACTTACAAGATAATACATGGCTTAGAAAGGGTGGACGCAAAGAAACTGTTTCCGTTAGGCGAGGAGACAAGGACCCGTGGGCACAGCCTTAGAATTAGAGGGGGTAAATTCAGAACAGAAATGCGGAGACATTTCTTCAGCCAGAGAGTGGTGGACCTGTGGAATTCATTGCCGCGGAGTGCAGTGGAGGCCGGGACGCTAAATGGCTTCAAGGCAGAGATAGATAAATTCTTGATGTTGAGAGGAATTAAGGGCTACGGGGAGAATGCTGGTAGGTGGAGTTGAAATGCCCATCAGCCATGATTGAATGGCAGAGTGGACTCGATGGGCCGAATGGCCTTACTTCCCCTCCTATGTTTTATGGTTTTATGGTCTTATGGTCCACCCTCTGGGCATGAGACTGGAGAATTTCACAATTGGACTCTGACTACGAAAATGACGTTTTCAAGTCCAAATCAACAGAGATGGCAAAAGCACACCAGGCATTTGGAAATCGGTTCATAACTGATCATTGCTAATAATTCTTTTTTTATTATCTATTTTGACAGTCGGTTCAAATTCATCAGTCGCAACAGGCTGTGTGTGAACATTTCCCTCCGTTGCCCTTTTCCTATTCGTGCTGTCGACAATAATCTGGCTTTGTCTCTGCAACGTTCACTGGGACCTACGGGGCCTTTTCAAGGCTAAAGTGTATCGCCAGTCCAATTGCCAGGATGAGTGGTCCTGTAAGGAAGGCCAGGCCACGACGAATGATCAGTTGTTTTGTGGTCAAAACTTCTCCAACCGTGGTGACTCTGGTGCCCAGAATGGAAGATGTATCTGTCACCTGGCCATTGTTTACCAATTCACAACCATTGGGAATGGGATTCGCTGCACTCTTTCCTGCGTCCACGCCTGTGAAGGAAAGTCACATTGAAGTTATAAGTGTATGATGGCACCAGTTGACCAATTGTGCTCGTCATCTGATCAATGATATTCTCTATGATCATCCGGTATTGATGTATATACACCGGATTAGTTCTGTCAAAAGCCAACTTAACTCGTGGACTCCTGCCTTTGAATTACTGCAGGAAAGGTCTCCTCCAATCTTTGCCTTCACAGAGTTGGCTGCGTGGCCTTTCCAAGAGATTTAAGGGGGCCACCTCAACACAACTCTTCAGAGGAGATTAACCTGTACCATATACATTGCCCCATTTTCCATTTCCACTCATTTCAATTGAATTATGGGCACGATTTGGCGACCACGTTGCGCCCAGCGCAGATCCGGGCCTGCTGGGTGAATAGCGGGAGACGGCAAATACGAGCTGCGCGCGGGCGCGAACCATTTTTTCGATTCACCTGGCCCACTCCCGATGGTGAGTTCCGGATCTGACCCCGAAATGGCGAGAATATCATTAACCCTCATTTGCATTCATTTCAATCTCGCTAACGAGATTGAAGTCGAACGCAGCGGCCTCCTGGGAATCGTCAGGCTCCCCAGCGGGAAGTCACGCGGGTGTCGTTTGGTGCAACTTCTCAAAAACGTGAGGCTGTCGTGATGGCCGCTGAGGGGCAGTGAGGAGGTGAATCGCCATTTCTATTTACCGGCATGCAGTTCAAGGGCACCGGGGTGGGGGGGGGGGGGGGGGGGGGGGGGGGGGCTGGGGGGGGGGGGGGGGGGGGCGTGGTTTCAGGGGGGTTGGGTTTGGTCGGGGGGGGGGTGGGTCGCCCCAGGGCCAGGGGAGTGAGGGATGCTCAGTATGCCCGGGCATCAAACTCAATCAACTTCGACCTAGAGCAGGCCCACCAAAATGCCCATGCTGCAGGATTTGCGACCATCACCGGAATGCTCCAGGTCCAGGGGGCGACCGATGGCAACGCATTTCGCCTTGCGAGGACCTGGACATCAGGGAGTGCCCTATATTAACGGGAAGGGGTGCCTGAATGTTCAAATCGTGTGTGACCACCGCCTCAGAATCATGCACCTGTGTGCCCGACACCCTGGTAGCATCCATGACAGCTACATCCTGGGGCACTCAGAGATCACCAGTGCCTTCGAGAAACACCCCTGATTGACGGCTTGGTTGGTGGGGAGCAAGGGATGCCCGTTGAGGTCATGGCTCATGACGCTGATGCGAAGGCCTGAGACCGAGGTGTGGGACCCGATACAATGAGGCCTGCGTTGCTACTGGTTTTGTCACTTAGCAGTGCAACGGCTGCTCAAGATGTGGTTCTGATGCCTTGATCACTCTGGCAATGCCCTGCAGTTCACCCTCTGACCCTGCTGCTGGTCCTTCCACCCCCCCACCTCGGGGAGACGTGGTGTCGCGCCTCTCATCAATGGTGTTGAGAAGCCAAGCGAGGTTGACATCCCTCAAGCGAGGAGCAGCACTGCTCTCTGGCATGCTGGGGTGCTGACTGGGAGTGAGTGATGAGGGAGCGTTTAAAAGCAGCTGCCCCTTGTTAGCAGCGAGCAGCTGAGGCGCGGGTTGGGCAGATCATACAGTGAGGCTGCCAGTAACGGCGAGATTCTCGTGGGGGCTCATTTTTGGCATGAAATGCCGTTGAATACAGGCCCCAGTCTTGCCAATGTGGTGGTCAACCAACACCTCACCAAACGCGCCGAAAAGTGGATTTAAGCTTTTGTCCGTGGAATCGCGCCGTACAATTGAATGGAAATATACCAAAGTTTCTTACTCCACTCCTTAAGTGGAACAATGGGTGGCACGATACCACAGTGGTTAGCACTATTGCTTCACAGTGCCAGGGTCCCAGATTCGATTCCTGGCTTGGGTCACTGTCTGTGCGGAGTCCGCACGTTCTCCCCGTGTCTGTGTGGGTTTCCTCTGGGTGCTCCGGTTTCCTCCCACAGATCCCGAAAGACGTGCGATTAGGTCATTTGGTCATTCTGAATTCCCCCTCTGTGTACCCGAACAGGCGCCGGAATGTGGCGACTAGGGGCTTTTCACAGTAACTTCATTGCAGTGTTAATGTAAACCTACTTGTGACAATAATAAAGATAACTTTATTATTATTCAAAGTCAGCACAACTTTCTCTTTTACCTGTTGACAGATATTGGGTTTGACTAGCCGAGGTTCCGGTTGAGGTGTCCACATCTCTCATCATGCCTGCGTTAACCAGAGCCTTAAACAAAACCCAAAGAACATCATTAAAGTCGTGGAGGGGCACAACCAACACTTTCTGTACAAAACAATCTCTAATCCAACCTTTAATGCATTTTTTAAAGGGGGCAATTGCAGACTTTTAAAGTGATGATCCTAGTCATCCAGGTTGGAATTTACAAATTGACAAGGTCCTTATTTTTGTCATGACTAACAGCCTCTCCATTGTGGCAAAAAACCTGGAAATGGCTGAATTTTTAAAGTCCCACCTCAAACCCAGAATTTCCCATTCTCGCTGGCAGAACATAGAACATAGAACATAGAACAGTACAGCACAGAACAGGCCCTTCGGCCCTCGATGTTGTGCCGAACAATGATCACCCTACTCAAACCCACGTAACCCGTATACCCGTAACCCAACAATCCCCCCATTAACCTTACACTATGGGCAATTTAGCATGGCCAATCCACCTAACCCGCACATCTTTGGACTGTGGGAGGAAACCGGAACACCCGGAGGAAACCCACGCACACACGGGGAGGACGTGCAGACTCCACACAGACAGTGACCCAGCCGGGAATCGAACCTGGGACCCTGGAGCTGTGAAGCATTGATGCTAACCACCATGCTACCGTGAGGCCCGCTGGAGTCAAGCCTGATTTTGTGCCTGCACGAATGGCAGAGGTAGCCAGTGGCAGAGGCACCCTTCAGGATTGTTAGAATCAAACACACTTATTGGAACTGTGCAGCTGTCAAGGAACTGTCAAGTTGTTTATGAACCATGAGGCCACCAAGGCACTGTCCATCTGCCCAGCACTTGTTAAAGCTTTTCAGGAAGTGTCCAAGGGTACCAGGTGAGTTGTTTCAGGGATGTTTCTGAGAGAGCTGGGCAAATGTGATTAGATCTTGAATGAAGAAGAATCTCTCTCACTTTCTCTCTGCTGAAATAAAGGATTGCTTTATTGTGCTAAAGCCAGTGAGTGCCGGGCACATCTTTACTATCTAGTTGAAATGATCTTCAATTTCCAAAGCCCAGGGGTTGTAACACAGTGGAGCAATTGTTAAGAAAGCCAGTTCCAGAACTCGAAAGGACAGCTAATTCAGGAAACTAGAGAAATGAAGAAGAGTTTCCAAGAAGCCTGAAGTTAAAGGAACAGAGGAAATGGGGTCTAGAACAAGATACTGTTTAGTGAAGGCAGACAGCTGAAAAGTTGTTGGCTAGTCAGAAGCCAGAGAGTTATCTGATGTGGTTCTAAATTTTGTAAGCCTTACTACAATTTGTGGGACGCTAATTGAAATAATTGTGGCTCAATCTTTTGTTTGAAAATATCTTTATTCGGTTTTTAACATTTTATACATAGAACAAAACAACCCCCAATGAAAAAAATGCGAAAAGAACCCCCTCTATTCACCAACCCCTAGACAACTGGAAGAAAAACCCAACCATCTCAACCCCCCTCCCAAACAATCCCTCACTTAATAGTTGACGGTAACCAACTCTTTAAAGTGAAGAATAAGTTGACAACATTTCTTATGGAACCCCTTAATCTCCCCTCTCAAGGTGAACTTCCCCTTCTCAAGATACAGGAGCTCCATTCGGTTCCTCAGCCACACTGAGGCACAGGACAGAGAAGCTGACCTCCACCCCAACAGGACCCTCAATCAGCGAGGTGAAACTAAAACATCCGCCCCCCCGCCTGCAGCTAGGACAGGTCTGACACCCCAAATATGGCCGCCAGGGGACTAGGCTGACATGGTGCTGAAAAAAGACCTCCAAAATTTCTCCAACTTTGAGCAGGACCAGAACATGGTTGGCTGGACCTCTTCCAAATCACTCGCAAGTGTCCTCCATCCCCTCAAACAACTGGTTCACCCTTGACCTCGTCAGGTGCGCCCTGTGCACCACCTTCAACGGTATGGGCTCCAGTCTCACACACAAAGTCGAGCCATTCACTCTCCGCAACACCTCACACCACAATCCCTCCTCCAGTGCCACCCCAACTCCTCCTCCCACTTAGCCTTAAGCCCCTACAACGACACCGTATCCTTCTCCAGAATCCTCTCACGGAGATGATCCTCCCTCCAACCCCATCACTGACAGCAACCCCTCCAACAACGACGAGGGAGGTGTCACTGGAAACATCGGGAAAACCTTCCGGGCAAATTCCCGCACCTGCATATACCTAAAGACATCCTCCCGTGGATTCCCAAACTTATCTGTCAACTCCTCCAAGCTCACAAACCGTCCTTCCAATCTTGGAATATGTGTAAAAGCATTTAAGACGAAAAAATGCCGAAAGGCGAGTAGGAAAACCTGGAGGCGGATCCAAATTAAAACAGTGGAGAGGAAGCTTTGCTTGAATGAATAGTTGGGAAACCTGGATCTGGATTCTGGATGGAAACAGCGGATGGAAAACGTTGTTTGAAAGAAGGTTTTAAAGCGTGTTCTTTTTGTGAGTGGAATTTGGAAACACTCATGCGACAATCATCTGTGGGGAATTTGAAAATAAATTCACCGAAGATTGACTGAGTGGCATTGGCCATTTGATTTCAGAGTGGGGTGGTATCCGTGCAATTGGTATACATTTGGGAAGATAAGGGGAGGTGAAGGAATATTGTATTATAATAAAGTTTTTCAAGGCAGCAAGGTGGCGCAGTGATTAGCACTGCTGCCTCACGGCGCCGAGGTCCCAGGTTCGATCCCGGCTCTGAGTCACTGTTTGTGTGGAGTTTGCACATTCTCCCCGTGCCTGCGTGGGTTTCGCCCCCACAATCCCAAAGATGTGCAGGGTAGATGGATTGGCCATGCTAAATTGCCCCTTATTTGGAAAAATTAATTGGGTACTCTAAATTTAAAAATAAAAAATAATAAAACTTTTCAGGGTGAATAAATTTTTTTTCTTGTTGTTTTCTAGTGACTCTGTTTCTCCACGTCTTCTGACCAGATAGAAAATATAATGACCGGGATCTTCCGAGTCTCCAATCGTGCGCGGCATGGGGGTGGAGAATGGACGTCAGACCCGCGATCGGGTATTTTTATGTCTATTTAAACGCAGTGCCGGAGCACAGAGGCAGTCCTTGTATTCAACCTACCTCTACAGCCAACAACCTCCACATTAGCTCAGGGGACCCGCACCAATTATTATTTGAGCCCGTCACAACTCTCTTCAACCAGCACGGTAGCATTGTGGATAGCACAATCGCTTCACAGCTCCAGGGTCCCAGGTTCAATTCTGGCTTGGGTCACTGTCTATGCGGAGTCTGCACATCCTCCCCGTGTGTGCGTGGGTTTCCTCCGGGTGCTCCGGTTTCCTCCCACAGTCCAAAGATGTGCAGGTTAGGTGGATTGGCCATGATAAATTGCCCTTAGTGTCCCTTAGTGTTGGGTGGGGTTACTGGGTTATGGGGATAGGGTGGAGGTGTTGACCTTGGGTAGGGTGCTCTTTCCAGGAGCCGGTGCAGACTCGATGGGCCGAATGGCCTCCTTCTGCACTGTAAATTCTATCTATATCCAAACTCCGACCTGCAGATTGTCACCTCACCCTGGGCTGGTGTGTGGCCAATTCCAACCCCACCTGACCTGAGGTTGCAGTATAAGTGACATTTTATTTTATTTAAAACACCCAAGGTCCTTGGTTGCGCCCAATGATCTACAGCCACCAGGTTTGTAACTTTACAACACAGGTAACCTTTTATAATGCACAGTATTATAATAAAACGGACCGAAAATGTAACTATCTGCTACACCCATCTAACAATCCCCCCCCCCCCACCCCTCTACACACACACACACACACACACACGCACACACAGACAAACAACACAGAAGGGAAAGAAAATATTAATAAAAATAAAAGGATAAGGCTGCACTGGGGCGACTTCCAGTCAATGTCTTTCTGACGTTCAAGCTTTTAGAACATAGAACATAGAACAGTACAGCACAGAACAGGCCCTTCGGCCCTCGATGTTGTGCCGAGCCATGATCACCCTACTCAAACCCACGTATCCACCCTATACCCGTAACCCAATAACCCCCCCCCCCCGTAACCTTACTTTTTAGGACACTACGGGCAATTTAGCATGGCCAATCCACCTAACCCGCACATCTTTGGACTGTGGGAGGAAACCGGAGCACCCGGAGGAAACCCACGCACACACGGGGAGGGCGTGCAGACTCCGCACAGACAGTGACCCAGCCGGGAATCGAACCTGGGACCCTGGAGCTGTGAAGCATTTATGCTAACCACCATGCTACCGTGCTGCCCCAATTTGTTTTAGTACTTCTTCCTTCTAGGCTTGAGATGGTTTTCTCTGGCACGGTTGTCTACTTTCTCTGCCTACCCAGCTTCTTTTCAGGTTTAGAGCAAAGGGTGTGCCGGACACTCACTTCTTTCAGAACAATAAAGCAGTTTGATCACTTCAGCAAGCAGGAGAGGGAGAGAGAGAGAGAAAGAGAAAGTGAGAGTGCCTTTCACTGTGTGCAGTTCTGGTCGCCTCATTTTAGGAAGGATGTGGAAGCTTTGGAAAAGGTGCAAAGGAGATTTACCAGGATGTTGCCTGGAATGGAGAGTAGGTCATACGAGGAAAGGTTGAGGGTGCTAGGCCTTTTCTCATTAGAACGGAGAAGGATGAGGGGCGACTTGATAGAGGTTTATAAGATGATCAGGGGAATAGATAGAGTAGACAGTCAGAGACTTTTTCCCCGGGTGGAACACACCATTACAAGGGGACATAAATTTAAGATAAATGGTGGAAGATATAGAGGGGATGTCAGAGGTAGGTTCTTTACCCAGAGAGTAGTGGGGGCATGGAATGCACTGCCTGTGGAAGTAGTTAAGTCGGAAACGTTACGGACCTTCAAGCGGCTATTGGATAGGTACATGGATTAGGGTAGAATAATGGAGTGTAGATTAACTTCTTCTTAAGGGCAGCACGGTAGTATTGTGGATAGCGCAATTGCTTCACAGCTCCAGTCCCAAGTTTGATTTTGACTTGGGTCACTGTCTGTGTGGAGTCTGCACATCCTCCCCGTGTGTGCATGGGTTTCCTCCGGGTACTCCGGTTTCCTCCCACAGTCCAAAGATGTGCAGGTTGGGTGGATTGGCCATGAAAAGTTGCCCTTAGTGTCCAAAATTCTATGATTAACCTCGGACAAAAGTTCGGCACAACATCGTGGGCCGAAGGGCCTGTTCTGTGCTGCATTTCTCTATTTTCCCCATTTTTCCAAAGTTTAAATGCTTCTGCCCAGTTCTCTCAAAAAGCATCATACAGGAACCAATCACTGACTGTTGCCAGGCAGAACACGGTCCCTGGCCAACCCACTGGTTGCCAGTTAAGCAATCAAACGGGCTCCCTCCCAAACTGGTTCCTGCGGTCCACTCGATGCCAGGTCTGGCTTCTACTCTCCAAAATACAAAACCTGGGAACACAGTGTCCTGGCAAGCAGGCTGCTTCAACCTTGAGTCTCCTGCTCAAAGGCTCATCCCGATTATGGGCCCACAGACCAGAAAAATGAAATAAAAGAACACCTATGGGAACAAAGGAAATAAACAGGAAGGATTCTTACAAGATGGACATTTTTAAAGGTCGGACTTGCGGAGGTGTGAAATTTCCCGATTGTTCACACGCAAGCCAGGAACACAAAGCTGGGCCCGGGAGACTCTCTGACCGTTTGTTCTGCCAACTGGACAGAGTGCCTGGCATGAGGAGACAAATTGGGAGGGGGGAGGGGGGAGGGGAATAAAACATTGATGTAATAAATAATATTTCTCATCTGTTCTTACCTCATCAGTTGCTTTATTCCAGTCGATTCTGTAAATCACTGTCAGAAAAAAAACTGCTTGTACCACCACGCAAATGAGCATCCCCGTCCAGAGTCCTGCAAAATAATAACGGTACGGTCAGAACCGAGACAAGGATGTCGAGTTTTCCTTCCTCCTTTATTCCTCTGTGGAATATCTCATCTTTATCAGATAGCTGATATCAGAATGCATGGAGCTACTTGTCCCCGTTTGACCCAGCACCCCTCGATTTTGGATGTGGAGAATTCAGCGAGCGATGCCACTCCTGATTACTAACGAATGATCTATGTTTGAAATGTGCCTGCGTGGAATTAGGATGATACCCCTGGCCAGGCCTGTCAAAATTCCAGTGAGCGGGATTCTTCCGACCCCCGCCGGGTCGGAGAATCGGCGGGGGGGGGGGGGGGGGGGGGTGAATCTCGCCCCCGTCGGCTGCCGCATTCTCCGGCCCCTGAGATTTGGCGGGGGCGGGGATCGCGCTGCGCCGGTCGGCGGACTCCCCCCCGGCGATTCGCCGGCCCGTGATGGGCCGAAGTCCTGCTCGCTCTATGCAGGTCCCGCCGGTGTAAATTGGACTAGGTCCCTTACCGTCGGGACCTGGCGGCATGGGCGGGCTCCGGGGTCCTGGGGGAGGGGGGGGGGGCGCGGGGCAATCTGGCCCCGGGGGGGGGGGGGGGGGGTGCCCCCATCGTGGCCTGGTCCGCGATCGGGGCCCACCGATCCGCTGGCGGGCCTGTGCCGTGGGGGCACTCTTTTCCTACGCACTGGCCGTGTAGGCTTCCGCAATGGCCGACGCAAAGGTGAATCCCCCCTGCACATGCACGGGGATGACGTCAGCAGCCGCTGATGCTCCCGCGCATGTGAGGACCCGTGCCGGCCGGCGGAGTCCCTTCGGCCCCGGCTGGCGCCGTGCCAAAGGCCCTCCACGCCGGCCGGCGGGGCACACACCACTCCGCCGCTGGCCTAGCCCCTGAAGGTGCGGAGGATTCCGCACATTTGGGGCGGCCTGACGCCGGAGTAGTTCATGCCACTCCGTCCCGCCGGGACCCCCCGCCCCCACCGGGTACGGGTGTCTCTGGTTTACAGACAAAATATGGTCACGGGAGGAAGGTTACCCTGTTTAATGGTACAGAGTGAGTGATGGTAGGCATTGGCCCCAAAATTATACAGGGACTGGCTAGACGCACGTGGAACTTCAGAATTTACACCTAGTTACACTCTCCTGTACTGATCTCAAATTCTCAGGGAGTGAGTGAAGGGGCATCATTTCTGGTAAAGAACAAAGGAGAAGCTGTTTAAATTCCTACCAATGATGCCAAGTTTGGTTTTAAACATCAGTGAGATTCCTATGGGGAGCCCAATTGCGTAGAACCCGACCAGGTTACCGATAGCTCCCAGTTTCTGCTTTCCAACTCCTCTTATCACTCCACCGCTTACACCCTGTAGAGTAGACAAACAGAATAGATTGCAGAGGCTCCACAACAACTTGCTTCTACGGGAAGGAAGCAAAACCTCGCGTCTTCACATGTCCTCAGGTAATTCAGAACCCAGGGATTACGGTTTGAACACAGTCACCGGTGTTATGTTGGGAATGTGGTAAATGCATCTTCCTGGCTGCTATAGTTAACGGTAACAAATGCAACCATTTTCCGCCTGAATTTGAAGCTTAAAGCACGCACATTGAATGGATGGCCCTCGGAGTGCTATGGATGCGGAGGGACAAATTGTAACTTTCAAGACAAAGTTCGATAGAGTCTTGTGGTATCAAGGGCTATGGAACCAAGATGGGGAAATGGAGATTAGATACAGATCAGTTGTGACCTAAATGAGCAGACTGGAGTGGCTAAATGGTCTTCTCCTCCTGATCCTATGATCCAAATGCATGTGGCTGCTATCTCCATTGCATTGTGATAACAGCAATGGGATGTGACCTTTTCTCCATGTCTCTGCGTTCCACGGTCGTGGGCTCCATGTTCCAAACAGCCCTCGCCCTCGTTAAACAGTTTCAAAAATAACTTAAAATTAAAAATACATCAAACCATTGTGAGATAAAAAGACAATTTGGGCAGGGCCGGGGAGAAACTGATTGATTTGATTGATTTAGATTTTTTTGTCCCGTGTACCGAGGTACAGTGAAAAGTATTGTTTCATATTGGGCGGCACGGTAGCATTGTGGATAGCACAATTGCTTCACATCTCCAGGGTCCCAGGTTCGATTCCCGGCTTGGGTCACTGTCTGTGCGGAGTCTGCACATCCTCCCCGTGTGTGCGTGGGTTTCCTCCGGGTGCTCCGGTTTCCTCCCACAGTCCAAAGATGTGCAGGTTAGGTGGATTGGCCGTGATAAATTGCCCTTAGTGTCCAAAATTGCCCTTAGTGTTGGGTGGGGTTACTGGGTTATGGGGATAGGGTGGAGGTGTTGACCTTGGGTAGGGTGCTCTTTCCAAGAGCCGGTGCAGATTCGATGGGCCGAATGGCCTCCTTCTGCACTGTAAATTCTATGATTCTATGATATGTGAAAAACATAGAACGTATGATGAATGCATGATGCAAGTATATTGACACGAGGCGGGATTCTCCGTCCCAACAGCCGGCCAATGGGGTCTCCCATTGTGGGCACCCCCATGCCTTTCGGTGAATGTAAGTGCGCTGCCGGCGAAACGGAGAATCTCGCCGATGGAGAATGCAGCCCATCTGGTGAAGCATATCAATTTTTCTTTAACAAATTTAGTGTACCCAATTCTTTTTTTTCCCAATTAAGGGGCAATTTAGCGTGGGCCAATCCACCTACCCCGCACATCTTTTTGGGTGGTGGGGGTGAGACCCACGCAGCCACGGGGAGAATGTGCAAACTCCACATGGACAGTGACCCGGGGCCGGGATCGAACTGGGTCCTCGCCGCCATGAGGTGGCAGTGTTAACCCCTGCGCTACCTTGCTGCCCTCGGGTGAAGCATATCTGATGGATGGCTGCTGTAGGGAAGAATTTATTGAGATGCTAGAACAAAGTTAAAATAGTGGAGTTAACATTATAGAACAGCAGACAACAGAAATGTCACTTGTAGACCTGAGAAAAGATCAAAAATACTGAAATACTCACTGCCATGGAATCAAACAAATAAAAAGCCGCATTTAATGGAATTACTTGTGAAACTAAATGTGCAATTTCTCTGAAAGATAAAAAGAGGGACATTAGAAAGCTTCTTACAATCTGAATCCATTTTGTAAGTGCGTATTGGTGATTTTTAGGCTTGTGGAAGAGTTTTTTTTACTAACTTGTCATTTGTAAAGACATAGCCAACCACATTCTTTATTGCGAGAAGTATGCTCGAAATCACTAAAGCGATGCAGACTGTGGAAAAAAAGGAATAAAGCATGAGGGATTCTCATCAAATAATCGACTTGAAGATCTGTAGATTTTTTCAAAGTAAACTGCTTCTGATGACCATCCCTGCTCCCTGCTCCCAAGACATGACCGCCCCAGCTTCCTCGCTAACGTGACTGGGTATTAGCTCCCTGTCAGGGTACGGTGCGATGGATTCCATCTCTCCTCACCTCACTCCCGTAACTTGCACCGGGAATCTTCTTCCCAGTTAATCCTGGCCAGTAAATGTCAATCTGTTTGACTGCGATGGCGGAGTCATCACCGTCGGGCCTGTTCCTATCCTCATTATCCACACCCACATCCTGGACAGCCGTCAGGGGCAGATCCTGTGACCAAACACGCCCCCCCCCCCCCCCCCCCCAACCTTGCAAGCGCAGATTGTTTAGGCTGGTCGTACGACAGTAACTGGCATCTTAGCTAAATCAGCACAGCTCAAGGGTGGGATTCTCCGACCCCCCGGGGGGTTGGAGAAACGCGCGGGGCCGGCGTCAATCCCGCCCCCTCCATGTCCCGAATTCTCTGCCCCCCAAGATTCGGCGGGGGCGGGCGGGAATCGCGCCGCGCCGGTCGGCGGGCCCCCCCATGGCAATTCTCCGGCCCACGATGGGCCAAAGTCCCGCCGCTGACAGGCCTCTCCCGCCGGCGTGGATCAAACCACCTACCTGACTGGCGGGATTGGCGGCGCGGGCAGGCTCCGGGGTCCTGGGGGGGGGGGGGGGGGGGGGGCCACGGGCCGATCTGACCCCGGGGGGGGGGGGGTGCCCGCGATCAGGGCCCACCAATCGGCGGGCGGGCCTGTGCCGTGGGGGCACTCTTTTCCTTCTGCCTTCGCCATGGTCTCCACCATGGTGGAGGCGGAAGAGACCCCCTCCACTGCGCATGCGCTGGTATGACGTCAGCAGCTGCTGACGCTCCGGCGCATGCACGTACTTACGCCGGTGGCGCCAAAGGCCGTTCACGCCAGCCAGTGGAGTGGGAACCACTCTGGCGCGGGCCTAGCCCTTCAATGTGAGGGCTTGTCCCCTAAAGGTGCGGAGAATTCCGCACCTTCGGGGGCGGCCCGACGCCCCCCCCCCCCCCCTCGCTGGGCAGGGGAGAATCCTGGCATCGGACATGGGATCAACCTATATATATATTTAAGTTATTTCATGGGATTATGGGGTAGGCTGGCATCTTTATTGCCCATCCCTAATTGCCCTTGAGCAGGGGGTGATGAGATGATTTCTTGAATCGTTGCAGTCCATATGGCGTAGGCCACCCACAGCGCTGTTAGGGAGTGGTTTCCAGATCTTGACCAGTGACAGTGAAGGAACGTCGATATATTTCCCTTTCAGGATGGTGTGTGGCTTCGAGGGGACCCACCAGGCGGTGGTGTTCCCTTGTGTCTGCTGCCCTTGTCTTTCGAGAGGTTTGAGGGTTTGGAAGGTGCTGTCAAAGGAGCCTTGGTGAGTTCCCGCAATGCCATCTTGTAGATGGTACACACGGCTGCTTCTGTCCGTCGGTGGTGAAGTGGATGGATGTTGGAGGTGTTGGATGGGGTGCCGATTAAATGGGCTGCTTTGTCCTGGATGGTGTCAAATCCTAGTTTGGTATTCAATCACGTTCCTGACTTGTGCCTTTATGTGGTGGACAGGATTTGGGTAGTCAGGAGGTGAGTTACTCGCAACTAGGCTCTGGCCTGCTCTTGTAGCCACGGTATTTATGTGGCTAGTCCAGTTCAGGTTCTGGACAATGGTAAATCCCCCCCTGATGTTGTTAGTGGGAGATTTAGCAAGGGTAACGCAAGTGAATATAAAGTCGAGATGGCTGGATTCTCTCTGTTGAAGATGGCCATTGCCTGGCACTTGTGCCCAAGTGGAACATTGTCCAGCTATTGCTGCGAACGGACATAGACTGCTTCGGTATCTGAGGAGTCGTGAATGGTGCTGAACATGTGCAGTCATCAGTAAACATCTCACTTCTGACCTTATGATGGAAGGGAGGTCATTATGAAGGCACTGAATATGGTTAGGCTACGACACTACCCTGAGGAACTCCTGCAGTGATGTCCCGGGACTGAGATGATTGATCTCCAACAACCACAACAATCTTCCTTTGTGCCAGGTATGACTCCAGAGATTTTTCCCAATGGTTCCTATTGACACCAGATTTGTTTGGACTACTTGATGCCAAACTTGGTCAAATGTGGCCTTCATGTCAAGGGCAGTCGCTCCCACCTCTCCTGGAGATGAGCTCTTTTGTCCATGTTTGAAACGAGACTGTAACAATATCAGGAGCTAGGTGACCCTGGCAGAACCCATACTGAGTGTCAATGTGAAGGTTATTGCTGAGTAAGTGCTGCTTGATAGCACTGTCGATGATCTCTTTCTGATAATCGAGAGGAGGCTGATGGGGCAGTAATTGGCTGAGTTAGGTTCGTCCTGCTATTTGTGGCCAATTTGTGGACACACCTGGGTAATTTTCCACATTTCCAGGTAGATGCCAGCGTTGTACAGGCTGTATGGAACAGCTTGGTTAGGGGTGTGGCATGTTCTGGAGCTCAAGTCTCAGTACTGTTGCTGGAATATTGTCAGGGCCCATAGCTTTTGCAGCATCCAGGGCCTTCAGCCGTTTCTTGATATCATGTAGAGTCAATTAACTTGGCTGAAAACTGACATCTGTAATGCTCGGGGCCTCCAGAGGAGGCCGTGAGGAATCATTCATTTCTGGCTGAAGATTGTTACGAAGGCCTCAGTCTTGTCTTTTGTGAAGATGTCCTGGGCTCCACATCGTTGAGGATGGGGATACTTGTGGAGCCTCCTTCTCTGGTGAGTTGTTCAGTTGTCCACCCCCATTCATGACTGCCTGTGGCAGGACTGCAGAGGTTAGATCTGATCTGTTGGTGGTGGCATCACTTCGCTGCTTTCGATGTTTGTCATGCAAGTGGACAGGTGTGGTAGCTTCACCAGAAGGTTGAGACCTCAGGATGGATTCTCCGTTTCAGCGGTAAGTGCTGGCGTTTTAGGGTGCCAAAATCGGCGCCGAACCCTCACCGATTCCGAGACCGGTGAGGGGCGAGCAGTGGCACCTGGTGAAACTCATGACTGCCACGCCAAAAGCAGTCGGAGAACGCCCGGGTCCATGACCGCATATGCATACGGCGACGACCTGCGGCGGTCACACCGTACAACATGGTGCCGGCCGAGCGCAGACCCGACCCGTCAAATACGGCCTCACAAGCCACCCCCTGGCCACCTCCACCAGTCCCCCCCCCCCCCCCCCCCCCAGCCCTCGTGGAAGCTCCCCCGGCCAGCGGCACAGATCCCGGCCGAGTGTAGCGGCGCTGGACACAGTCCGCAGCCGCCGCGCCCGGTTCCTGACCGCTCAGGCCACACGTCGGGAACTCGGCCCATCGGGGACGGAGCGTCACAGAAGGGCCTTCCGATGACGGGCCAACGCCCTATCAACGGTGTGCGGCACGTGACACGATGATGCCATTTCGGAGGGGGCGGAGACTCGAAAACCGGCATCAAACTGGCAGCGCCCCCGATTTGGGCGTTGGAAGGGATTCTCTGCCCAATCGGCGATTACGATATCGGTATGCGGATTACGATATGCTTGGTGCTGATCCTGGCATGCCCTCCTGTACTCTTCATTGAAGCGGGGTTGATCCCCTGTCTTGGTGGATATGGTAGAGTGGGGGGGGACATGCTGGGCCATGAGGTTACAGATTGCGGTTGAGTAGAATTCTGTTGCTGCTGACGGTCAACATTGCCTCATGGATGCCCAGTCTTGAGTCTCTAGATCCATTCAAAATCTATCCCATTTAGCACGGTGTTAGTGGCACACAAAATGGTGGAGGATATCCTCACAATGACTTGGTCTCCAAAATGACTCCTTACAATACTGTCATGGGCAGATGCATGAGTGATAGGTTGATTGGTGAGGACGAGATCAAGTTGGTTCTTCCCTCATGTTGGTTCCCTCACCACCTGCCGCAGACCTAATGTGGCAGCGATGCCCTTTAGGATCCGGCCAGCTCAGTCTGCGGTGGTGTTACCAAGCCACTCTTGGTGACGGACATTGAAGTCCCCCAGCCAGAGCACATTTGTACCCAAGCCCATCCTCAGTGCTTGCTCCGGCTGGTGTTCAACATGGACGAGTTCTCTATCTAAAATATAAAATAAGGACAGAAAGAGATGGAAATACCTGGGAGGTCTGTGAAGAGTGAAACTGAGGTAATGGGCATGATTTTGCTATGGGGTCCAGATGCCAGGACCAATGGGGATCCCAAATCCACATTTTGTCGGCAAGGTGACTGGCTCCACAATATTCCCAGGTGTTGCCTTCTAATTGGCCTCTTGATGTACCATCAATTTGACTCAAGACACATTTAGGATCCGAACTGTGGCTTTAATCAGCTAGTTGTTAGCTCGGTGGTCGACTACAGAGAATGGCCGACCGCCGGGAACTCTGGGTACTTATACCCCGCCTCGGAGGTGGGGCCTACTTGCCTCTCGACCAATTGGAGAGCAGTCACATGACTAGTCCCAACCAATCGGACAAGAGGCACATGACCAGCCAGAGCCAATGGGAAGCCAGTGCTCTGCACCAATGGCAGTGCTCATATCCATACCACCACACCACTTCCATTCAGAATGAGTAGTGCAATCAGAGGGCCAGCAGTGATGGAGCCTCAGTTGCCCCAACAGGGGAGTAGGCAAGGCTGAGGTAGGGAGGTGACCTTGAAGGTGCCTCAACATGGAGACGGCTTATCGGGGTTAAACTAGTAATAAACGCATAAAAGAAAGGGATTCGTCTGATAGGTCCTTGGATCATTGGGGAAAACCTTCCAGATGATCCGCACCAAAGCTGTGGGGTGTGGCCTTCCCCACCTGCGGCCATCGATTTTGGAAGATGGAGATAGGACTGACAACAATTAGAGAGGGATCGAATTTCAAAGCAGGTGAAAGGGGGCAGAGAAGATAAAAATGAAAGGGGAGGTCTGTGGGACGGTGGGAGGCAGGAGTGATCAATTGTCCCCTTCCCTTTCCATGGCATGGACATTGCTGAGTGCCCAGTCAGCCAGCTCCAGAGGAATCAGCGTGGCCCAGAAACGTAGCTAGAGCAGTTACATCAACACCTTGCTTACAGGAACTGGACAGAGAGTGGACAGCCGGGTCCTTCAAAGCTTCTGCACTATTTACAAGAGATTCAAATCAGGGCTGTGACAGAATACTCACCATTTACCCGGTATACCCACAACAACTCTCAGCATCATCCAGTACATGATTGCCCCTCTACCATTCGAATCAATCTCCACCCTATTCCCTGCGTCCGCATTGTGACTGTGATGTGTATCATCTACACAGGAGGCTGCTGAGTAAGGTGAGGGCCCATGGTGTTCGAGGTGAGCTACTGGCATGGGTTGAGGATTGGCTGTCTGACAGAAGGCAGAGAGTTGGGATAAAAGGTTCTTTTTCGGAATGGCAGCCGGTGACCAGCGGTGTCCCACAGGGTTCAGTATTGGGGCCGCAGCTGTTCACCATATATATTAATGATCTGGATGAAGGGACTGGGGGCATTCTAGCGAAGTTTGCCGATGATACGAAGTTAGGTGGTCAGGCAGGTAGTGCTGAGGAAGTGGGGAGGCTGCAGAAGGATCTAGACAGTTTGGGAGAGTGGTGCAGGAAATGGCTGATGCAATTCAACGTGAGAAAATGTGAGGTCTTGCACTTTGGGAAAAAGAATCCAAGCATAGACTACTTTCTAAACGGTGAGAAAATTCATAAAGCCAAAGTACAAAGGGATCTGGGAGTGCTAGTCGAGGATTCCCTAAAGGTAAACATGCAGGTTGAATCTGTGATTAAGAAAGCGAATGCAATGTTGTCATTTATCTCAAGAGGGTTGGAATATAAAAGCAGCGATGTGCTACTGAGCCTTTATAAGGCTCTGGTTAGGCCCCATTTGGAGTACTGTGTCCAGTTTTGGGCCCCACATCTCAGGAAGGACATACTGGCACTGGAGCGTGTCCAGCGGAGATTCACACGGATGATCCCTGGAATGGCGGGTCTAACATATGATGAACGGCTGAGGATCCTGGGATTGTATTCATTGGAGTTTAGAAGGTTAAGGGGAGATCTAATAGAAACTTACAAGATAATACATGGCTTAGAAAGGGTGGACGCAAAGAAACTGTTTCCGTTAGGCGAGGAGAAGAGGACCCGTGGGCACAGCCTTAGAATTAGAGGGGGTAAATTCAGAACAGAAATGCGGAGACATTTCTTCAGCCAGAGAGTGGTGGGCCTGTGGAATTCATTGCCGCGGAGTGCAGTGGAGGCCGGGACGCTAAATGGCTTCAAGGCAGAGATAGATAAATTCTTGATGTCGCGAGGAATTAAGGGCTACGGGGAGAATGCTGGTAGGTGGAGTTGAAATGCCCATCAGCCATGATTGAATGGCGGAGTGGACTCGATGGGCCGAATGGCCTTACTTCCACTCCTATGCCTTATGGTCTTATCTACAGAATGCAGAAAGCTGCTGAGGTCACATCAACAACATCTCCAGCTCCAGCTGCCTCTGAGAAGGAGAAGAGTGTGAATGTAGAAGAAGCTTCATCATCGCCAAATGGACGTCCAACTCACACACCGTCCTGCCTTGACCATATAATCATCATTGCGACATTGTCCCTGGGTCGGAATCCGGGAATTCCCTGTCTATTACCATTGTGAAAGCACCAGCACCATAGGAACAGGAATGAGGGGACCCACCACCAACACCCTCTCAGGGTAACCAGGAAGAGGCAATAAATACAGCATTAGCAAAACCTAAAACAACAGAATGTTTAAAAAAACCCAAGTGGGAGTGTAAACATCAGGCTAGGGCAGAATCAGGGTCAGCTGTGATAACTCTTGCAGTCAAATAGCCTGGCAACAATTACTGCCAAGCTCATTCACAAAGAACGTCCAATTGGGAAGGATGTTTACACCCAGGGAGCTGTATCACAATGAGGAGTAAATCCCTTCGGGCGGGATTCTCTGATCCTGGGGCTAAGTGTTGACGCTGTCGTAAACGCTGGAGCATTTGACGACGGTGTCAGCTGGCCCCGAGGATCAGGGATCCTGTGCCGCACAGGGGGCCAGCATGGCACTGGAGCGCCTCACGCAGCTCCAGCTGCCGATAGGGGCGCCAGCACGGCCGGTGCGAGTCCGCGCGTGTGCATGGGTTGCCGTCTCCACGCCGGCCCCAACGCAACGTGGCGGAGACCTACAGGGGCCCGGCGCGGAGGAACATAGGCCCCCACCGGAATAGCCCGCTGGCCGATCGGTAGCCCCCGATCGCGGGCCAGGTCACCGTGGCGGCCTCCTTTGTGTTGGATTCTCCCCCCCACCCCCCCCCCACCAACCAGGCTATCCCCCGCAGCCAGAATGCCGCGGTCCCGCTGGGTAGGACCACACGAGAACAATGCCGGCGGGATTCGGCTGAATCCAGCGGGCACTCGGTCCATCGCGCGGGGAGCATCGCGCGGGGGGGGGGGGTTGTGCTGAGCGGCAATGCGCCGGCGCCATTGGCACCAATTCTCCAGTTGCCGGACAATCGGCGGGCCGGCATCGGAGCGGCGTCGCGGGATTCGTGCCCCCTCCTTCCGCCGATTCTCCGATCTGGCGCTGGGGGGCCAGCACTATTGGAGAGATTGTGAGGGTTCCATTGTTCGAATAACCACAGGTTTAGTCAGTGAGTTTAAACTATTGGACTCACCCATGCAGCACAGAGCAACTTTAGCAGAGCTCATAGCCTGCTCTGGGTCACTGGCACCCAGAGCATTACCCACAAGAACAGTTGCAGCCATACCATACGACAGTGGGACCTGCAGGGGTAGGAACACAAACAGTTACTTGTGCAAGTTATTTTCCAATTTTTCCCTCCATTTAATCTGTTGCTGAAGGTAACTGCCCCATCCAACCAGGTCCTGCTAGAATCGGGCCTGTTGATTCCGGGAGAGGCCACTCCCGGGACCCCCCGATGGGCCGTTACGCCTTGCGAATTCTATGCAGACCCCGCGCGACGTCGTGATCTGGATCCCGCTCACAATGGGCAGGGGTCCAGACTCGAAGAGCGAAGTGATCTTAAAAGTCCAGTTAAATCTGCTGATGCCGGATCTAACCGGGTATCTACCGCCCTTGCCAAGGAGGACGCCACTTGGCTGGGTGCCATTTAGTACTGGTCCCCACATATGGGGAGCAGGTGGAACGGCACTCAGTTTGGGGGGGGGGGGGGGGGGGGGTTAGTTTCCAGGTGGTCGGAAGCCCCCAGGTGGTCGTCCTCTAGATAGGCTGCAGGCCTGGCACTGCCGCCTGGGTGCATCCATGGCACCACCAGGGTGCCTGAATGGCAGTGCCGAGGGGCTAAGCCAGCATTTTGCCCACACCGGGGATTGGGCCTGCGGGCGCCCTGCCCGTTTGAGGTAGGGTGCCCGTGGAACCCCTTACAAGTAGGGATGTTGGGGGTGAGGGGGAGGAGTCCAGGGGTCGCCTCAGGGTGTTAAGAGATGGGGACGTCCTTTTAAAACGGTTCCCCAATCGCTTCCTGCACTGCTATCTGACGGCACTTTGTTGCTATTTTGACCCCTGGTGGGGAATTTATTCCCATTTGTGTGATAAAATTCTTTTGTCAAACGTGCATTAGTGCTTGTAAGTAAAATGCTTGGAGCAGAAACCTCACACCTACCAGGTACTGTAGCAATTCAATTTGGAAAACGATGGTTTGCGCTCCCAGTTGATTTTGATTAAGTAACCCTGCGAACAGGAAAAGAACAAGTGGTAAAATCAAACCTAATGAGCCAACGTCCGGAAAAAGCATTCTGAGGCGGGTACGAAGTCTGCGGCCCATCAGGAGTTCTGCGGGAGCTACTCCAGTCACCATATGCGGAGTGTGTCATAATATACATCTATGTATATGATGGAGTGCAGACAGGCAGTGATTGACACACATGATGACCAGTAAGCACACAGAACACAGCAGCCAATCACCAGACAGGACACGGCCACTATAAAGCCAGAGGGCACTAGTTTTCCCGCTCTCTCGGGATCCAGCCTCTGAGACAGTCAGGGCTCGTGAGCAGCAACTAGAACAAACACCATGTGGTAGTCAGTTAGTCTGGTCAGGTTAGCCTCAGGTCTCCAGTCAAGTCAGCATAGTGTCAACCCACAGTTAAAGTATGTATCATAGTTAAGTGTTCAATAAAATCGTGTTGCATTTATTCAGGTGTTGGAAGCCTGTCTCTCTCACTGCTGCAGCAAACGCAATCCTCGTAGACCCAGCTTACCCAACACATCAGAGTGGTCCCGTAAGAAAACAAAAAAAAACAAGCCAGTCGAGTGTCCATGGACCTGGAAGACTGTTTCTTGAGGCCCTGCTTTACTGTCTGCAGTGTGTGCTCCACCAACCCATTGGGAGCGGGTGGTAGGGAGCGGTGTGATTATGCAATATACCGTTCATGTTCATGAAACCCGCAAACTCCTCCCTTGTGAAAGGAGTCCCATTTTCAGAGAGCAGCATCTCGGGGAGGCCATGCGTGCTGAAAGATAAACACATCTTCTCTATGGTTGCGCGGGATGTTGTGCCCGCCATCCTATACACCTCGAGCCACTTCAATTGGGCATCAATCAGTAAGAGGAACGTGGATCCTTGAAAAGGGCTCGGGAAATCCGCATGCAGGCGTGCCCTAGGCCGCCCTGGCCATTCCCAGTATATGCAAGGGTGTGGCTGGCGGATGCTTCTGATGCTCTTGGCAAACGGAGCAGTGTTGGGCCACCTTCACAATGTCGGCGTCGAGGCCTGGCCACCAGACATAACTCCATGCCAACATCTTCATTTCGGTCATGCCTGGATGACCACTGTGGAGGTCCTTTAGTATTAGCTCCTGCCATTTTTCTGGGATGCACGCCCCCCCACAACAGGATACCATCTTCCACGCTGAATCAGACAGCTTGGAAGAAAATGGAGGGGCCCCTGTAATAGGGGGTCCCCCCTAGAAAAACGAATACAGTCAATGTGAAGAAACAACTTTGTCGTTGCCCATTTGCTTCTGCTTTCACCCTACGCTGCCTTTTAATGGTACAACCTCTTCAGCGTACATCCTAAGGATCACATGTGATGATTTTAAAGGCAGGCGCTTCAGCTTTTGATAATAAATTGTCTCGGCTGTTAGTGATACTACTGCATCCATATCCACTTCCATTTTAATTTGATGACCTTCAAGATTCGGATATGCTCAAAAAAGTTGCTGATCACCCTGCATTGGCAAGACATCAAGCCTAAGCTCTTGTAGTAGCTCGCTGTCTCTTGACCTTATCCACTATTTGTAGACAAGACGAGATTGTTTAATTGTGTTGTTCTTCTTGCACAATCTTGTTGTAGGAGACGTTTTCTGAGCCCAACACGCCTTGGCAATGTGGCCCCTCTTGCCGTAGTTCTTGCTGCAATGCTATTTACTCCAGTATTCCCCTACCGAGTGTCTAACCTGTGTAAAACGGTGACATGGGACTTCCGGTGACGGCTATGAAGGAGTAAGTCGCACATTTGGTGGCTCCTGCTCGGGTCGGACTTTTGAACCTTTCCCCTGATTTTCTACCAGACTTGAACTGTAAAACTGGTGACAGAGGCAATTGTGTCCTGAACTCCCACATCGATGCATGGAGAGAAGGACTAGAAGTGTTCGTAAAGGCAGAAACAGAAAGACAGAGAAGGCTTGGGCTGAAGCTGCAGCGGGAGACAGCATGGCGGAGACAGCATGGCGGAGGACCGGACCTCTGGATTGTCGACCCAGCAGTCAATGGAGCAGCTGATGCAAGTTATTCAGGAAGGCTTTGCTAAGCAGAAACGGGACAGCTTGGACCTGATTAAAGAAGCAATTTCGCGGCTGGAGCTCAGATTGGATGCCCAAGATCGGGAGATCCAGAAGGTAGAGAAGACGCTGGCTGAGCAGGAGGAACATCAAACTGCGGTGGAGCTGGAGATGCTGAGAGACCAGCAGAAGAAGCTCCTGGAGAAGGTAGAGGACCTAGAGAATAGGTCCCGCCAGCAGAACTTGAGAATCGTTGGGCTCCCAGAGGGGTCCGAAGGAGCGGACGCTGGGGCATACATCGCAGACATGTTCGAGAAGCTGCTGGGGGATGGGGCATTCTCCCAGCCCTTGGAGGTGGACAGGGCTCACAGAGCGCTCGTGAGGAAGCCGGGAATGGGAGACCCCCCCCCCCCCGAGGGCATTGATGGTGAGATTCCACAGGTACTTGGATAAGGAGCGTATTCTACAGTGGGCCAAGCAGACACGGAGCTGGAAATGGGACAATAGTATCCTGCGGGTTTACCAAGACCTGAGTGTGGAGGTGGCCAGGAGAAGAGCGGGCTTCAACCAGATTAGGTTGACCCTTTTTAAGACAAAGGTGACGTTCGGACTGTTGTATCTGGCCCGTCTCTGGGTCACGCACGAGGAACAGCACTTTGATTTTGAGTCGCCTGAGGACGCGCTGGACTTTGTGGAAAGGAAAGGACTGGTGGTGGACTGAAGACTTTTGAACTTTGCTGCAGCGTTCGTGTTTTTTTTTCCTTTTGTTTCTCTATTCTTTAAAAAAAAGTTTCTCGTTTTTCGTTTAGTGGATGCTGTTTATATTGATTGATTTTGTGGAAGCCTTCTGTGTTGATTTGGGACCAGTGGTCGAGCAGAGTGAGTTAAGGTTTTCATTTGCACTGTTGGGGGATGGAGGTGTGCTTGTTTAGATTTTGGTGTTTTTCTGTCGGGCAATTGTGTGGGGATTGTTTGATGTTGGAGTATGTTTGTATGAGCGGAGGGAGGGTGGGGAGGGAACAATAGGTGGGAGACTAACCGGCGCCAGGGATGGTGGCCACCAAGCTAGCTGGGCGGGTTAGCTCACGGAAGCACAGTGGGGGGTGTGCATATGTTCGGTTTATCAAAGGGGTTGGGTTACAGAGTGGTGTTACTGGGGGGGGGCGAGAGGGGGGTAAATGTTCTGCTGACGAGGGAGGGACTTAGGCCAAGGGACAGAGAGGAGGTTGGGGGCGGAGGCTGCCTGGGGGCGGGCTGGTGGTGGCGCGGAGCATGGGCTGGAGGCGGGCCCAAAAAAGGGGATGGCTGATCGGCATGGGTGGGGGGGGGGGGGGGGTTAATGAGCTCCCAACTAGGCTGATCATCTGGAATGTTCGAGGGTTAAATGGGCAGGTCAAGAGGGCATGTGTGTTCCCGCATCTTCGGGGACTGAAGGCTGACGTGGTAATGGTACAGGAGAGGCACCTTAGAGTAACGGGCCAGGTTAGACTGAGGAAAGGCTGGGTCAGTCAGGTCTTTCACTCGGGACTAGATTCAAAGACTAGAGGGGCTGTGATCCTGATCAATAAGCGGCTGGTGTTTGAGGCGGGTAGAATAGTTTCGGATGTGGGAGGTCGGTACATTGTGGTCAGTGGGAAACTGGAGGGGGTGCAGGTGGAATTAGTGAATGCATATGCGCCAAATTGGGATGATGTGGAGTTTATCAAGAGGATGCTGGGGAAGATACCGGACCTGGACTCGCACAGGTTGGGCATGGGAGGGGACTTCAACACAGTTATGGACCCTGGCTTGGACCGGTCAAGCTCGAAAACGGGCAGGGTGACAGCAATGGCAAAGGAAATAAAAGCATTCATGGAGCAGCTGGGGGGTAGATCCATGGAGATTTGGGCAGCCAAGGGTGACGGAGTTCTCCTTCTACTCACACGTGCATAAAGTGTATTCCCGGATTGATGTTGAGCAGGGCCTTGCTGGCTGGGGTGGTGGATATGTGGTACTCGGCGATTACAATCTCAGACCAGTTCCCGCACTGGAGGTTGGATGTGGGACTTTTGGCTGACAAAGGGGTGTGTGAGCGGCTGAGGAAATGTATTCAGAACTTCCTGCTGGTTAATGGCACGGGGGAAATTTCAACAGCGATGGTCTGGGAAGCACTGAAGGCAGTGGTCAGAGGGGCGCTGATCTCGATACGGGCCCAGAGGGAGAAGGTGGACAGGGCAGAGACGGACCGACTGGTAAAGGAGATACTACAGATCAATAGGAGGTATGCGGAGACCCCAGAGGCAGGGTTTTTAAGGGAATAGCGGAGGCTACAGGCGGAGTTCGGCTTGTTAACCATAGGGAGGGCGGTGGAGCAGCTGAGAAAGGCGAGGGGGGCAATCTATGAATATGGAGAGAAGGCCAGCAGAATGCTTCCACAGCAGTGTGGAAAGAGGGAGGCAGCCAGGGAGATAGGGAAAGTAAATGACGGAGATGGGAACCTGGTTGGAGATTCAGCAGCGGTGATTCGGAATTTCTACTGTAGGCTGTATAGATTGGAACCCGCTACAGTGCCAGAGGGGCTGAATTTCCCAAAGGTGGACGGGGAGCTGTTAGAAGGGCTGGGGGCACCGATTGGGTTGGAAGAGATAGTGGAGGGTCTGAAGGCCATGCTGTCGGGTAAAGCCCTGGGGCCGGACGGGTACCCAGCGGAGTTCTATAAAACGTTCTCTGGGATATTGGGACCGGTGTTGAAGAGGATGTTCAATGAAGCAAGGGAAAGAGGGGTGCTGCCCCCGACGATATCACAGGCCACGACTTCGCTGATTCTGAAGCAGGACAAGAACTCGGAGCGGTGTGGGTCCTACAGGCCGATATCCCTGTTGAATGTGGACGCCAAATAGCTGGCCAAAATTTTGTCCTCCAGGATTGCGGATTGCGTTCTGGATGTTATTGGGGAGGACCAGACGGGGTTTGTTAAGGGTCGGCAGTTGGTGGCCAATGTAAGAAGGCTGTTAAATGTGATCATGATGCCCCCGGAAGGTAGGGAGGTGGAGGTAGTGATCGCAGAAAAGGCTTTTGATCGGGTAGAATGGGAATATCTGTGAGAGGTACTGGGACAGTTCGGATTTGAGCGGGGCTTTATTTACTGGGTCAGGTTGCTGTATTAGGCTCTTGTGGCAAGCGTACAGACGAATAGGACAACATCGGACTATTTTAGACTGCACCGGGGGATGAGACAGGGATGTCCCCTCTCCCCACTGTTGTTCGCACCAGCTATAGAGCTGTTGGCAATTTCTCTGAGAGCCTCAAGGGGCTAGTCCAGGGGGTTGGGGGGGGGGGAGCACAGAGTCTCGCTCTATGCAGACAACCTGCTTCTGTATGTATCGGACCCAATAGTGGGGATGGAAGAAATCACGAGGATTCTGGGGGAATTTGCCCGGTTTTCGGGGTATAAGCTAAATATGGGGAAAAGTGAGATGTTTGAGGTCCAGGCAAGGGGACAGGAGAGGCAATTGGGGGAGCTGCCATTTAGATTAGTAGGGGGAAGCTTTAGGTACCTAGGCAATCGTGTGGCGCGGGAATGGGACCAGCTGCATAAATTAAATCTGGCCCGACTAGTGGACCAAATGAAGGACGATTTTCGGAGATGGGACGCACTCCCGTTGTTATTAGCTGGGAGGGTGCAGACGGTGAAGATGATGGTCCTCCTGAGATTCCTGTTCGTGTTTCTATGTCTCCCCCATCTTTATTCCGCGGTCCTTTTTTAAACGGGTCAACAAAGTGATCTCTGGCTTTGTTTGGGCGGGCAAGACCCCGCGAGTAAGGAAGGTAATGCTTGAGCGGGGTCGGGGAGAGGGCGGGCTGGCGCTGCCAAATTTTAGTAACTATTACTGGGCGGTGAACATAGCCATGGTCAGGAAGTGGGTGGTGGGGGAGGCGTCGGCATGGGAGCGTATGGAGGCGGCTTTATGCAAGGGCACCAGTCTGGGGGCATTGGTAACGGTGCCTCTGCCGTTCCCGCCGGCACAGTACTCCCCCAGTCCCGTGGTGGTGGCGGCCCTGAGAGTCTGGGGGCAATGGAGGAGACATGTGGGAGCAGAGGGAGTATCGGTCTGGTCCCCAATCTGTAATAATCACCGGTTTGCCCCGGGAAATATGGATGGGGGGTTCCGGAGATGGCAGAGGGCAGGGATTGAGAGGATGGGGGATATGTTTACAGAGGGGAGCTTTCCGAGTATGAGGGCGCTGGAGGAGATGTTTGGTTTGGCGAGGGGAAACAAATTCAGGTATCTGCAGGTGCGGGACATCCTACTTAAACAGTTGTCAACCTTCCCACTCCTACCGGTAAGGGGGATTCAGGACAGGGTAGTTTCCAGAGGGTGGGTAGGAGAAGGGAGCATCTCTGACATTTACAAGGAACTTATGGGGTCAGAGGATACACAGACAGAGGAGCTGAAGTGCAAGTGGGAGGAGGAGCTGGGAGGAGAGATAGAGGATGGTCTGTGGGTGGACGTGTTGAGTAGAGTCAACGTGTCCACAACATGTGCCAGGCTCAGCCTGATACAATTCAAGATTGTTCATCGGGCTCACATGACAGTGGCCCGGATGAGCAGATTCTTTGGGGTGGAAGACAGGTGTGCAAAATGTGCAGGAGGACCGGCGATCCATGTCCACATGTTCTGTACATGTCCGAAGCTTAGGGGATTTTGGCAGGGGTTTGCGGATGTCGCGGTGTTAAAAACAAGGGTGGCGCTGAGTCCAGAGCAGGTGATTTTCGGGGTGTCGGAAGACCCGGGAATCCAGGAGGAGAAAGAGGCAGACGTTCTGGCCTTTGCTTCCCTGGTAGCCCGGAGACAGATACTACTAGCCTGGAGGGACTTAAAGCCCCCGAAGTCGGAGACCTGGCTATCGGACATGACTAGCTTTCTCTGTTTGGAGAAAATCAAGTTCACCTTGAGAGGGTCAATATTAGGGTTCGCCCGGAGGGGGCAGCCGTTTGTCGTCTTCTTCGCAGAACATTAATCGTCAGCAGAAGGCGGGGGGGGGGTTAGTTTAGCTTAGAGTAGGGGGTTAATAAAGGTGGGACCTGTAAGGGAGGGAGACGGCTTTTGCACTATGTTTATAGTTTCATGTACATTGTTTATTTTGTTGTTGATAATACCAAAAATACCTCAATAAAATGTTTATTAAAAAAAAGGGTGACACGGTGGCAACTTTGCAGCCTTGTTCCTTGAGGTATTCATTTTGTGAATCTTCGCTCCACCCCCCTGTCAGTGAAGCTTCTCTCATTGCCAGCTCCATACATCTGGCAACTCCCACAGCAGCTTTTAGAGTTAAAACATTTGCAGTAAGCAGCTTCATCTGAATTGCTTCATAATCCACAAACCAGCCTGTTTCGGAGAGTATCATCAAGTGTTGTACCAAATTCACCATGTCTAGCTCACCTTCTTAACGACGCTACAAACAGTAACAGAGTTTCACCTTCTTCCTGACTACGGCAGTGGGATCGGAACCTTTCTGCAATCAGAAAGGAGAGAAAATGTCCCATTAAGATTTTCACTAATTCACTGAAGGATTTGTCTCCTGGTTTTGCTGTGTGAACAAGATTCTGTAGCAGCACAAACATTTTACGGCCAGCTGAGCTGAGAAATGTTGTGACCTTTAGGTCCTCCTGTGTCTGATGGGTTGATGACCCGACCCCGGACTTTGATCTTGCTTCTGGGGTCATGGCTGAACTTCCCCTACGTCTGTCAACCTGGGTACACCTCTTTGAGCCATACTGCTCCACAGTTGCTTTACCTCACTCTCTTGCACGCATTGGCATGCTCCTCTCAGTCCATTCGGTTGCTTGGGCTATTTAAATCGCCTTATCCAGGGGAATCTTTATCTTGGCCAGCGGTTTCCTCTGCACGTTGATGCCACTGATGCCGCACAGCAGGCAGTCGCCCAGCATGTCGTCCAAAGCCGTTGCGAATCCGCAATGTTCGACCATTTGGCAGAGTCAGCTGCCGAAAGCTGAGATCTGCATCCACCGCCTCTGGATCCCTGACAGCCGAATTGAACATGTATGATGCAGGGTCTGGGGTTGAAGTGGTCCTTCACAAGCGCCACCAATTGGTCGAATGATTTAGTGTCGGGAATCCCCGGGGATGACATATTCCTCATGAAGTTGTAGGTCTGGGGCCCACAAACTGTCAACAAAATAACCTTTTAAGACCATAAGAGACCTGTTTGTCTTGCCCCTTGATCTCATTAGCAGTAAAGAAGTACTGGAGCCACTCAGTATAATGGCTCCAGATTTTGGCTCCCTGGTCGAACTGATCAGGTTTCCCAATCATAGGAAAGTTTTTTTTCCACTCGATGACTTTGCTTTCTTTTTTGCTTTCGGAGGCTCCCAGATGTAACCCCTTCTCCCACGCGTTATGAAAGTGGCGATGACTTGCGATCCTCGTCCAATTAAAGCTCGTCATCAATGTGGTAGCTTGAGGCGACACTGCGGAGGTTTCTTGAAGCACCAAAAGGGGTTTATTAAGGCAGGGCCCTCTGTTAATTCCTGATTCGTCAGGGTTCATGAGCTCATGCACGATAGGCCCAGAGCCGGTCAGGTGGACAAGGAGGGAATCAGCCCTTAAAGAGGCCATGCTACAACCGAAGCCAATGCGTTTCTGAGTAACTTGTTGTATTTTGGGGAAAGATCCTCCCCTGGAATCTGGGTAAGCCTCAGACAAACTTTCCAAAGGGAAGGGTTAACCATTCACAGGGGGCGGGATGGTGGCGTAGTGGTTGGCACTGCTGCCTACGGCGCTGAGGACCCGGGTTTGATCCCGGCCCTGGGTCACTGTCTGTGTGGAGTTTTCACATTCTCCCTGTGTCTGCGTGGGTTTCACCCCCACAACCCAAAGATGTGCAGGTTGGATGGATTGGCCACGCTAAATTGCCCCTTAATTGGAAAAAATAATTGGGCACTCTAAATTTATAATAAAAGTAACATACAGAGGCCCAGAGATCTCTGAAACAGGTCTTCTTCACTCTGTGACTCCCGGGTCATAGAAACAAAGAGAAAATGAGCAGGAGGAGGCCATTCGACCCTTGGAGCCTGCTCCGCCATTCATTATGATCATGGTTGATCATCCAACTCAATAGCCTCATCACACCTTTCCCCCCAGATCCTTTGATCCCCTTCGTCCCAAGTCCTATATCGAACTGGCCTCAACTATCTGTAGTAGCGAATTCCATAGGCAGGCCACCCTTTGGGTGAATTAATGTCTCCTCATCTCAGTCCTAAATGGTCAACCCCGTAACCTCAGACCTGTGACCCCTGGTTCTGGACACCCCCACCATCAGGAACATCCTTCCTGCATCTACCCTGTCCAGTCCTGTTAGAATTTTATAGGTTTTTATGAGATCCCCCCTCCCTCGTTATTCTGAACTCCAGCGAATACAATCCTGACTGACTTATTTGTCAGTCTTGCAACCCCATGAATCAGTCTGGTAAACCTTCTCTACACTCCCTCGAGAGCAAGAACATCCTTCCTCAGAAACACTTCCTGGGTCCCTGCTCCCAGGGCCCTCTGCTAATTCCCGATTCGTCGGGGTTCATGAGCTCACGCGCGATAGGCCCAGAGACGGTCAGGTGAACGAGGAGGGATCACCCCTTAAAGGGGCAATGCAATCACCAAAGCCAATGAGTTTCTGAGTGTTTGATTTTGGGGAAAGATCCTCTCCTGGAATCTGGGTCAGCCTCAGGGAAACATTCCAAGTGCCATTGCTTTGGAAAAGTTTCCTAATTGGAATTATTGCGGATAATTAGAGACTAGTGTTTGCTGGAAGATGATTAACCTTCTTTAAACAATTGACTGTTTTATGATCCCAGTCAAAGTGAAATTCGCCCTCAATCATTTCAAATAGTGCGTGTTAGCGAATCAATATAAACCTCACGGCCATGCTTGTTTCCTGTTAGGATACTGGACCAGACCTCAACTTTTGCTAGGATATCAGATAAGGACGTCAAATAATTTATCTATTTGTAAAACTGTGAGGAAAGGATACTTCACTCCAGGAATGGTGACACTGACCAATAGGTATCTTTTATGTTAAAACAAACTTTAATTTAAACATAGTATTAATCACATTAACATCAAAGAAATAGCTTTACAATTATCAGTTAAACAGTTCCTAAACACAAGGAAAGATGTTAAGATAGATAGAATTTACAGTGCAGAAGGAGGCCATTCGGCCCATCAGGTCTGCACTGGCTCTTGGGAAGAGCACCCTACCTAAGCCCACACCTCCACCCTATCCCTACAACCCAGTAACCCCACCCAACACTAAGGGCAATTTTGGACACTAAGGGCAATTTAGCATGGCCAATCCACCTAACCTGCACATCTTTGGACTTACTATCTATATCTGCTATTAACTCCAGCAACCCAATACAGTTCAAATGACACTTATAAATAAAGTTAATAGAACAAGTATACTTGTTTAATTCTATGCAGATCTTTTGGAGAGAGAGAAACCCTTTCAGAGCAGATTCGGCACACTTCTTTCTTGTCAGACTTAAATCCTATGGCAAACTGCTGTTCAACTTAAAACCTTATAACATACTTTAAAACTATAGACAGACCTGGCTCCTCCCATTAATTACATCATCTGTATCCCATTAAGATATTCTATCGCCTGCTCAGCTAGGACTAAATATAATCCCTCACAAAGTACCTACACCCCAGCGAATCACCAGCAAGCATAACAATATATGATTAGCAATCTATATGTAAACTAGTAAATGGTTAGAAATCATGGATTAACTCACTTTTTGCGACACCTTACTTACAGCTTTAGCAGACACACAGTCTGGAGACCTTAACCTAGGTTTCTTTAAAAATATTCTGACAAAGTTTATATCTTAACCCAGGTTTTTAATAGCATTACCGCAACAGATATAAAATATAACATAGAACAATTTCTGCATTCATCACTCTCCTTTGAGTGTATCTATTTGCTCCACATAATCTAGACTGATATTTGTCATCATCTTACCTAATTAACAATGGATAAGGTCTGCTTTTTAAGCAGTAAAGTTATTTATTTACCTGCGAGGAAAGTTCCAATATCAAATGCCCACCATTCTATACATATCATAAGCATGCTAGGAATTGCGAGACGTGTATATTGGTCCCACTCCTGCAGGCAGTCAGTAGACCACCCTACACAAAAAAAACAGAGTTACAAGCACAGTAATATGTAGGACGAGAGAACATAATTTATGACACATATAAGAGTAGAGAGGTTTGGCGCGATTCTCCCAGACAAAGTGCCGACCCCGGAGTGAAAACCGGAGTGTTTCACTCCGGCGTCGGAGACCGCTCCTCGCCCCCTATTCTCCCACCCCCAGGGGGCTAGGAGCGGTGCTGCATCAATTACACGCGGCGGCGGCGCCTAAATAACGTCACCCGTGCATGCGCGGTTGCCGTCCTCCCCTCCGCCACCCCGCAAGACATGGAGGAGTGATCTTGCTGGGTGGCGGAGGGAAAAGAGTTCATCTTTCAGAGACGCCAGTCCGACGATTGGTGGGAACTGATCGCGGGCCAGACCCCTCCTGAGCAGCCCCCTGGTCCTCGATCCTTCCCCCCCCCACAGGCCCCACACGCAGTGGTCGCACGCTGTTCACGCCGGCAGTGACCAGGTGTGGTTGGCGCCAGCGTGAACTGGTCGGATTAGGCAGGTCGCTCGGCCCATCAGGGCCAGAGATTCGCCGCTCGACCGGAGCGGCGATTCTCCAAGCGGCCTGTCGCAAAACGCGACACGCCATTTTGGGTGAGGGTGGG